>NC_140994.1:231067996-231252312 GCF_052327205.1 Somniosus microcephalus
ATCTGTGGCCTTAGCGCCACTCCGTAGCGCCATTAAATGCCACTAAAATGGCGGCTGCCACTCTTTTGCCAGCTGCTGGCAGTTCCCGCAGCACAAGGGTGGAATTGTGGTGATGGGAGGGTGGGAAGGCAAGAGGTGCATGCCAGAAGGAGAATAACATATAAGGATACCAGCATCTTGTATCCTTTCAGCCCTGCCACTGGCCAAGGGCTCAGCCATACTCCTGCCAAGATGGCCTGCACCGTCGACTCCAAGGGGGTGAAGTGAGGCTAGGAATGGGAGATGTGCCTCGTGATTGGTGCAGATCATTGGTAGATAAGTGATTGGGGGTGGGGGGTCGTGCATTGAGAAGAGGGTGAGGCTAGTGGTGCAGTTGATAGGAGACGGCTTTTGAAGGTGCATTCACTGACCTTGACCAGTGGTCCAGGTCATGAAGCTTCTTTGGGCCACACTGTTGGCAGTGATCGACTCGGTAATGTACTCCCACATCGTTCTTCCTAGAGGGTCTCTTGGCCCCTGTGGGTAGAGGGCCGCTCTTGCAGTGTTGACCCCCTGCACAAAGCTGGAGTGCTGTGTGCGAGACCCTGGGGGCCCCTTACCTGGCTTGTGAGCCATTTGTGTTCATGCTGAGGCAATTTTCCCATTTTTGAGACTAGGAAGTGAATTCAGATTTAAGAGCTGAATATTCACATTTGGGACTTTTTAATGTAAAATATTTTTTTTAAGGGCAGAAAGGGCTGAAAACTGCATTGTTTGCCTTCATTTTAATTTGTATTGCTTCAGTGTGCATGGCCCCTTTAATTCTCAGACATCTTCATTGCCCACAATTCCTTGCAAGCTCCACAGCCTCGTTTCCAAAGGCTGTGGGAAGCTGCAATGCCGCACCTGCACACAAACTTCGGGTCGGATGCCTCCAGCAATGCCACCAGGAATAAGCGCTACATTAACAATCTCCATCTCTCCCAGATGAATTTTGCTCCGTTAGCGTTGCGGCCATTTTCAGCAGCCATTAAATCCAGTTGCCAGTGACACCGGAAACTTTACTGACTAAAATGAATTTCTCCCCCTTGAAAAGTTATTCAGCAACTCTTCAGTCTCTCCTATCAGTAAGTGTCTTTAATTGGATGGAATGGAGATATATGATGCTTGGACTGAAGTAGTTCAGTACAGGTCCAGGGTCTGTAAATTAGGTATAGGCAATTGACTTACATCCTAGCTTCTCTGAAACCAGATTACGTCAACATTTAAGGGTTGATGATAACCCAATTCTCTCAGTGGAAACCATGCGGGCAGGTAGTTAAAATGGCTGCAGTGACTTATCCCCACCAATTCTGCTGCCTTCCCGTGGATTTGGATATTAACTGATTCCCAGCAGGTGAGAGGGATGCCCGCCGGAAGGCAGGGAGATCCTGCTTTAAATATGCAGTTAGTCTGGCACCTAGAGGAGCCAGGGCCAGAAGGCAGCCAGAAAAGGAAAAAGAAAACTAAAGTACAGGCATGAGTCTGCAGGGGAAGTGATGGAGCAGCCCAGCACCTGACCCCCTTCTGATGGTGAAGAAGTGGAAGTGGTTGCGAGAGCAGTGGTGCTCTGTGACACCGTCCGCAAAGATCAACATTGCTGTATGGCTGCGAAGGAGGTGCGACCAAGTGTCACGCCACAGCTGACCATTGCTGTCATTGAATGTGCCAATCCTATGCTGCATAGCAACCATCAGCACCCTTACAACAGATATCGTCCTGCTGATCCATACCTTGAGAAGATAGTTTTCCATGGTCATTGCTAGGCAAGTGTGCCAGGTCTTACAAAACTGTGATCCAACCATGGCTAACAAAAGAAATTAAAGCTAGTTTTAAGTCAAAGGAGGAAGCTTATAAAGTTGCCAGAAAAAGCAGTCAGCCTGAGGATTGGGATCTTTTTATAAATCAGCAAAGGGGTCCAAGAAATTGATAAAGAAAGGGAAAATGGAATATGAGCACAAACTAGTGAAAAATATAAAAACGGATTGTAAAAGCTTTTATAGGTCTGTGAAAAGAAAAAGACTGGCAAAGGTAAATGTAGGTCCTTTACAGTCAGAAACAGGATAATTTATAATGGGGAACAAGGAAATGGCAGAGCAATTAAACAAATACTTGGGTTCTGTCATCACGGAAGAGGACACAAATAATTTCCCAAAAATGCTAAGGAACCAAGGATCTAGTGAGAAGGAGGAATTAAAGGAAATTAGTATTAGTAAAAAAATAGTGCTGGAGAAATTAATGGGACTGAAAACTGATAAATCCCCAGGGCCTGATAATCTGCATCCCAAAGTGCTAAAAGAAGTAGCCATGGAAATAGTGGATGCATTAATTGTCAACTTCCAAAATTCTATCGATTATGGAACAGTTCCTGCAGATTGGAGGGTGGCAAATGTAACCCCACTATTTAAAAAAGGAGGGAGAGAGAAAACAGGGAACTACAGACCGATTAGCCTAACATCAGTAGTAGGGAAAATGCTAGAGCGTGGCGTACCGATCACAGAAAGGACACAATCCGCTTTTCGGTCCGTAGACTATAAATCAGGCGTCATGCCTTTAAGAAGGATCACACCTTTAAGAAACTTGATCTGCAACATAGTTAAGCCCAGAGCGGGGGAGGAGGAGTCGAAGCTGTGGACTGATGAAAAGCAGTCAGACTTGGTTTAAGCTCTGACGCCATTTTTGTGTGCAACATGTGGTCTCAACAATTAAACCTTTTCTGTTGAACCTCTCCGAGTTCAGTATATTTTGTTAGGAGTGCGTAGACTCCTACATTGGTGACCCCGACGCTCAGGACGACTCCTAAGCGTAACCATGGCTGACACAAACGCAGTTTCTGTGAAGCTGCCGGAGTTCTGGGAGAACCTAGCCACCGCCTGGTTCCTTCAAGCCGAATCGCAATTCCGAATCCGCGGCATCACCGCCGACGCAACGATGTACGACTACCTCCTCGCCTCCCTGGGCAGCTCCACAATCACGAAAGTCTGGACAACACTACAAAACCCTTTGGAGGAAGGCAAGTACGCACATCTCAAGGTCGCGCTCCTTAAAAAATTCACAGCCTCCCAATTCGTGCGCAACTGCCACCTCCTCGACCTCCCGGGACTCGGTGACTCCACGCCGTCAGACTTCACAGAATCACAGAAACCCCACAGTGCAGATAGAGGCCATTTCGGCCCATCGAGCCTGCACCGACACATATCCCACCCGATCCCTGTAACCCCTACACCAACACATATCCCACCCTATCCCCGTAACCCCACGTATTTAATCCCCCTAACACTAAGGGTCAATTTATCATAGCCAATCAACCTAACCCGCACATCTTTGGACTGTGGGAGGAAACCGGAGCACCCGGAGGAAACCCACGCAAACACGGGGAGAATGTGCAAACTCCACACAGACAGTCACCCGAGGCCGGATTCGAACCCGGGTCCCTGGCGCTGTGAGGCAACAGTGCTAACCACTATGCCACCGTGCTGCTCTCACACATGCTTGCTCTGACCGACGAGAAACCGCCCGGCTCCCTCTTCCGCACGCTCTTTATCCGCCAACTACCCCCCTGCATCCGCCCGGCGATCGTGGCGTCCAGCCTCACGGACCTCGAGGACCTGGCCAACGAAGCCAATAAGCTCCTGTCCGCCGGCTCCAACCACGCCGTCACCCACGACCTGGCCTCCGCAGCGTCGGCGCGCGCTCCACCCTCTATCGCGCGGCCACACAGCTCGGCCACGAGGCCCCCCAGGCCCCCACGTCCCCCAAGCCCTCCGACCCAGGGCTACTGCTACTTCCATACCCGGTTCAGCGCACGGGCACGCCGCTGCAGCCATCCCTGCACGTTTCCAACCGCCCCCACACCGGCCTACATGATGGCCGTGGGGCAAGCAGGCGCGCTGCTGTACGTTATGGACAGCGCCTCCGGACGCCGTTTCCTATGCGACACGGGCGCGCAGCGCAGCATCATCCCCGCGTCCGCCCTCGAGATCCAGCGAGGCGGCCGCGGCCCTGCGCTGGCTGCCGCCAACGGCACCGACATCCGGACGTACAGCACCCGCACTATCACCACCGACCTCGCAGGCCGCCGCTACCGCTGGGAGTTTATCACCGCCAAGGTGCTCTCCCTGCTCCTCGGTGCGGATTTCCTGTGCGCCCACGGCCTGTTGGTCGACATGCCTCGGCGCCGCCTCGTGGACATGAACACCATGTCACCTATCCCGGGCGCCATGGCCCCCCCCAACCCGCCGAAATGGCGTGGCAGTGCCGCGCCCGCTCAACGGATGACTACTCAGCACTCCTGGCAGAGTTCCCAGCCCTCACCAACCCGACCTTCTCCGCGAAAGTTGCTAAGCACGGGGTAGAACACTTCATCCCCACCACAGGCCCACCGGTGTATGCCCACGCCCGCAGGCTGGACCCGGCCAAGCTGGAGATCGCGCGGGCCGAGTTCGCCACAATGGAACAGCTCGGCATCATCCGCCGCTCCAACAGCCCCTGGGCCTCCCCACTCCACATCGTCACCAAACCCGACGGGGGATGGCGCCCCTGCGGGGACTACCGGCGCCTAAACAACGGCACCACGCCGGATTGGTACCCCATACCGCACATTCAAGACTTCTCAGCTAGACTGGCCGGCCGCTCAGTCTTCTCCAAAGTCGACCTGGTGCGCGGTTACCATCAGGTGCCAGTCCACCCCACGGACGTCCCCAAGACGGCCATAATCACCCCTTTTGGGCTATTCGAGTTCCTCCGAATGCCCTTCGGCCTCAAAAACGCGGCCCAGGCCTTCCAGCGGCTCATGGACTCGGTCCTCCGGGACCTGAAGTTCCTCTTTGTCTACCTGGATGACATCCTGGTAGCTAGTTCCTCCAAGCAGGAACACATCGAGCACCTCCACACCCTGTTCCAGCGGCTCAGTGAGCACGGGCTCATCATCAGCCCAGCCAAGTGCCAATTCGGCCTCAGCAGGATCGAATTCCTCGGACACCACATCACGCAGGACGGAGCCATTCCTCTGCCCGCCAAGGTGCAAGCCGTCCAGCAGTTCCCCCGGCCTACCACCATCAAAGGCCTCCAGGAGTTCTTGGGGATGATCAACTTTTACAACCGCTTCATTCCCGGAGCGGCCTCCCTCATGCGGCCCCTATACGAAGCCATCCGGGGTAAGAAAGACAGAATGGCGATCGAGTGGTTGGCGGACATGTTGACCGCTTTCGACTCGACCAAAAAGGCGCTCGCCGACGCCACCATGCTCGCTCACTCACAGCCCAACGCCAGGGTGGCCCTCACCACGGACGCCTCCGACCACGCGGTCGGCGCCGTGTACGAACAGTGGGTCGACGGGGCCTGGCAACCGCTGGCCTTTATCAGCCGCCAACTGCGCCCCCCGGAGGCCAAATACAGCGCCTTTGACCGCGAGCTCCTCGCACTGTACCTGGCAGTCCGCCATTTTAGATTTCTTCTGGAGGGCCGCCCCTTCACCGCGTTTGTCGACCACAAACCCCTGACATTTGCGATGGCAAAATCTGCGGACCCGTGGTCAGCCAGGCAACAACGCCAGCTCGCCGCGGTGTCCGAATTCACCATGGACATCCGGCACGTCTCCGGTCGAGACAACATGGTGGCCGACTGCCTATCCCGCCCCGCCGTCCACGGCGCCCACCTGGCAGTGGACTATGCTCAACTGGCAGCGGAGCAACGCACCGACCCCGATCTGCTCTCCGCGCCCACAACCCTCCCAGGGCTGCGACTGACCGACGTCGCCTGCGGCCCGTCTGCCGTCACAGTCAAATGCGACACCTCCTTGGCGCAACCCCGCCCCGTAGTCCCGGCGAAAACGGGTGTTCGACATTGTCCACGGCCTCTCACACCCCGGCACCCGCGCGTCCATTAGACTGGTGGCCAACCGATTTGTGTGGCGCGGCCTGCACAAAGATGTGCGCGTCTGGTCCAGATCCTGCATAGCTTGCCAGCGTGCCAAAATCCACCAGCACGTCAAAGCCCCACTCGAGGAGTTCACCGTGCCAGAAAGAAGGTTTGACCATGTCCACATCGACCTCGTCGGCCCCCTGCCGCCATCACAAGGTCACACGCACCTGCTGACAATCGTGGACCGTACCACCCGCTGGCCCGAGGTCATTCCACTGACGTCCACCACCAGCGCCGACATCGCGAGGGCGCTCATCGGGACCTGGGTCGCTCGGTTCGGCGTCCCCTCCGACATGACGTCGGATAGAGTCCCGCAGTTCACCTCTGATCTGTGGGCCGCCATCGCCCGAAACCTCGGGGTGGCCGTTCACCGCACCACGGCTTACCACCCCCAAGCCAACGGACTGTGCGAGCAATTCCACAGGTCCATGAAGGCGTCCCTCCGCGCCAGCCTCGAGGACGAGGCCTGGATCGACCACCTCCCGTGGGTGCTACTTGGCCTACGCTCCGCGGTCAAGGAAGACCTGCAAGCCTCGGCGGTGGAACTCGTGTATGGCCAGCCGCTGCGCGTACCCGGAGAGTTCCTGCCCACCGCCACGACCCCCTGGTCGGCTGACCAGCAACGCCGCGCTTTCGCCAACCGAGCACAACAGTTCGCTCCGGTACCCACCGGCCGGCACGGCGAACCTGCAACCCGCGTACCACCTAGCCTGCACATGGCCAAATTTGTTTTTGTGCGCCATGACGCCCACCGAGGACCTCTACGGCCCCCATACGACGGACCCTACAAGGTACTCCAGACGGGGAACAAGTTCTTCCTCCTCCAAGTGGGCGGCAGAACTGACAAGGTGTCGGTCGACCGGCTCAAGCTGGCGCACCTAGAGCCCGACGAACCCGTTCAAGTGGGCCAACCCCCACCGCAGGGCAGACCGCCTAAGAGCCCGACGCGTCCGACCGCCCCGCTCCCGACACCAACCGTCAAGAGCCGTTCCGGCCATGCCATCAAGCCGCCACACCGGTTCGTACACTCCCTGCTAGCGGATTCTGGGGGGAGCTGTGTGGCGTACCGATCACAGAAAGGACACAATCCGCTTTTCGGTCCGTAGACTATAAATCAGGCGTCATGCCTTTAAGAAGGATCACACCTTTAAGAAACTCGATCTGCAACATAGTTAAGCCCAGAGCGGGGGAGGAGGAGTCGAAGCTGTGGACTGATGAAAAGCAGTCAGACTTGGTTTAAGCTCTGACGCCATTTTTGTGTGCAACATGTGGTCTCAACAATTAAACCTTTTCTGTTGAACCTCTCCGAGTTCAGTATATTTTGTTAGGAGTGCGTAGACTCCTACATTGGTGACCCCGACGCTCAGGACGACTCCTAAGCGTAACCATGGCTGACACAAACGCAGTTTCTGTGAAGCTGCCGGAGTTCTGGGAGAACCTAGCCACCGCCTGGTTCCTTCAAGCCGAATCGCAATTCCGAATCCGCGGCATCACCGCCGACGCAACGATGTACGACTACCTCCTCGCCTCCCTGGGCAGCTCCACAATCACGAAAGTCTGGACAACACTACAAAACCCTTTGGAGGAAGGCAAGTACGCACATCTCAAGGTCGCGCTCCTTAAAAAATTCACAGCCTCCCAATTCGTGCGCAACTGCCACCTCCTCGACCTCCCGGGACTCGGTGACTCCACGCCGTCAGACTTCACAGAATCACAGAAACCCCACAGTGCAGATAGAGGCCATTTCGGCCCATCGAGCCTGCACCGACACATATCCCACCCGATCCCTGTAACCCCTACACCAACACATATCCCACCCTATCCCCGTAACCCCACGTATTTAATCCCCCTAACACTAAGGGTCAATTTATCATAGCCAATCAACCTAACCCGCACATCTTTGGACTGTGGGAGGAAACCGGAGCACCCGGAGGAAACCCACGCAAACACGGGGAGAATGTGCACTGTGGACTGATGAAAAGCAGTCAGACTTGGTTTAAGCTCTGACGCCATTTTTGTGTGCAACATGTGGTCCCAACAATTAAACCTTTTCTGTTGAACCTCTCCGAGTTCAGTATATTTTGTTAGGAGTACGTAGACTCCTACAAGAGTCTATTATAAAGGATGTGATAACAGGACCAGAGCACTTTCATGACTGATGGTGCTCAAAAGGATCAGGATTAGTGAATTAAGAAAGGAAAAATAATATTGATTTTGTTGTGTATTTTGAATGTGTATTAGAATTGTCCCACATGGGATATTGTAGTGGTGATTTGCAATGCACTATGGGAAATGTAGTGCATTGAGTGAAGAAGCACATTGTAAATAAAATGGCCGTTAACTAAACTCTCCACCCCGGTGTCCTTCTTAATTGTTATATAGGTAAGGGTATAAAACCCCTTGAGACACAACAAAACTGGCGACGAGGATGACAGACTTGCGCATCACTTTGCACTGGAATCGGTGATGTTTAATGTAAGAAGTTCCTGTCTTCTCTTAATGGTGCGCCCGCAGTTTAGTGCTGATGCAATCGACTCGTAAAGGTGGCGGTTCGTGTGTTACACAAATAAGAAGGGGGAGAGTAACAATACAGTGAAACGAAGTGGAGGAAAAGGACTGTAAAAATTAAAAAAAAGTGGAGGAAAAGGACTGTAAAGATAAAAAAAAAAAGAAAACAAAATGGCTATGCTAACCAGAGCGTTTGGACCATTTGATGAAACGGCGGAGCAATGGAGTGCTTATACAGAGCGTTTTGGATTTTTCGGGACTATAAATGGCATTAAAGATGACGTGAAAGTGGCGACGTTCCTCAGTGTGATCGGAGCAAAAACATTTGGCTTGTTACGGAGTTTGATGCACCCGGATAAGCCCGGCGCTAAGACATATGATCAGATTGTGGAAGTTTTGAAAACACATTTCGCACCCAAGCTGCTGCTGATTGCCGAGAGGTTCAGGTTTCACAAACAAAACCAAGGGGAGGGTGAGTCCATAGCCGAATATGTTGCAGTGTTAAAGCAGCTAACTGAGCATTGTGAGTTTGGTGAAACTCGAAATGACACTGTCCGTGATAGGTTTGTGTGTGGATTAAGATGTGAAGCAACACAGAAGCGCTTGCTCACGACTGACAAACTGACGCTTAAATCAGCAGTGGAGCTCGCTGTGTCTATGGAGTTAGCAGCTAAAGATGCACAGCTGTTGGGGGCTGCAACAAGAGTGCAAAGGGTAGCAGCTACACCAGATAAGCATGCAAGGGGCGCCAGAGAGTGTTACAGATGTGGAAGGTCAGGTCATCAGCCATCTGACTGCTGGTGTAAAGACCTGACCTGTCGGAAATGTGAAAAGAAAGGACACATTGAACGTGTGTGTAAAGGGCAAAGCAAACAATCCTACACAGAGACACACAAAAACAAACAAGGAAACACATCCAACTGGCGTTCTAAAAAGAAAAACCTACACATGGTGAAACAAGAACAGGAAGACAGTGACACAGACTCTGATGGGGAGCTGAATCTCCATGTGTTAACGGTGAATGGAGGCTCATCAGGCTATGGAGTCACTCCACTACTGGAGGGAATACCGGTCAAAATGGAGCTGGATACGGTGGCCGCTGTCTCCTTGATTTCAGAGAAGCTATTCAAAGAAAAACTGAACCACCTAGCACTGACGCCGGCCAAGCTCATCTTAAAGAAATACACTGGGGAAACAGTCCCAATGCTGGGTAAGACGGAGGTCAAGGTGGAGCTTAATGGACAAACCGTGATGCTGCCAGTTTACATGGTCAAGGATGACTATCCATCCCTAATGGGCAGGCCATGGTTGGAGAAAATTCATCTGGATTGGAAAAAAGTGAATGCGGTGTCAGTCGAAGAGGCGGGGCTAGCAGCAGTGTTGACAAAGCATGCGGCTGTCTTTGACGGAGAATTGGGGAGTATGAAGGGGATTATGGTCAAACTCAAGGTGAAGCCTAACAGCCAGCCATGATTCCTGAAGGCCAGGATTGTTCCCTACGCCCTCAGACCAAAGGTGGAGGCTGACCTGGAGCGTCTGGTCAAGATAGGGGTCCTGGTGCCGGTTTCGCACAGTGAATGGGCCACGCCCGTGGTACCAGTGATGAAGAGTGACGGCGCGGTTCGCTTATGTGGAGATTTCAAAGTAACAGTGAATCCTGTGCTCTCAGCTGAACAGTACCCCCTCCCCATCATTGAAGATCTTTTCGCGGGTCTAGCAGGCGGTCAGAAGTTTAGCAAGATTGATCTCTGCCAAGCCTGCTTGCAGATGCATGTAGAAGAGGACTCACAGAAGTACCTCACCATCACCACCCACAAGGGCCTCTACAGGTACTGCTGCCTACCCTTTGGTATAACGTCAGCACTAGCATTGTTTCAGCGGGCTATGGACCAGATCTGAAGCGGCATTCCAGGGGTACAATGTTATCTCGACGATATCCTTGTCACAGGAAAGGACGACAACGAGCATCTGCAGAACCTGACGAAGACACTGGGAAGACTTGAAGAATATGGCTTACGCGTTCGCAAGGACAAATGCGAATTTTTCAAGCCATCAGTGGAGTACCTAGGCCATGTCATCGACGCGGATGGCCTACACACAGCACCGTCGAAAGTGAAAGCCATTGCCGACGCTCCTGCACCTACAAATGTTGGCCAGCTGCGGTCATTCTTAGGTCTCCTGAACTATTACGGAAAGTTTATTCCACAGCTGGCATCACTGTTGAAGCCATTACATGAGTTGCTGTGTCAGGGCAAGGCCTGGGCATGGACGAAGGAGTGCGAAGCTGCATTCAAGAAAGCCAAAGCAGCTTTGACTGACCCCAGTGTGTTGACGCACTTTGACCCGTCGTTGCAGATTCAGCTGGCCTGTGACGCGTCGCCTTATGGCGTTGGCGCGGTCGTGTCCCACATCTTTCCCTCAGGCGAAGAGAAGCCGATTGCATTTGCGTCAAGGTCTCTGAGCAAGGCGGAGGTGAAATACCCGCAGATCGAAAAAGAGGCTTTGGGCATCATCTTTGGAATCAAAAAGTTCCATCACTACTTGTTCGAAAGGAAATTCACCTTGCTGACGGATCATCGTCCTCTGACATCGATCTTTGGTCCACACACAGGAATACCCTCTCTGGCAGCGTGCAAGATGCAGTGCTGGGCGCTAATGTTAAGCGCTCACAATTACAACATCAAATACCGGAGGTCAGCAGCACATGGCAATGCGGACGGATTGTCAAGACTTCCGCTGCCTGTGCCCGCTGAAGGCTGTGAGCAGAAGATTTTCTACTTTGATATGGTGAGCAATGCCCCTGTCACGGCCCGGCAGGTCAAGAAAGAGACCAGAGTGGACCCTACGCTATCCAAGGTGCTGGATCGGGTGATGCGAGGAGACGGATCACGGGTGTCAGACACACCACCTGAGCTCCTACCTTACCTGTCAAGAGGGAAGGAGTTGTCTGTCATGTCAGGATGCCTCCTTTGGGGCATGCGAGTGATCATACCACCAAAGCTGCGGAAACATGTCCTCAACGAGCTGCACTCAGGACATTGTGGTATTGTCCGGATGAAGGAGCTGGCACGAAGCTACTTCTGGTGGCCCGGTCTGGATCATGAAACTGAAGTTGAAGCAAAATCATGCCCATCATGCGAGACAACCAGGGATACGCCAAGAGCAGCGCCACTGCATCCATGGGAATGGCCGGCGACACCGTGGCAACGGATCCATCTGGACTTCGCGGGACCAGTGGAAGGAGCGATTATCCTGGTCGCGGTGGACTCTCATTCCAAATGGCCGGAGGTTGCAGTAATGTCCACTACCACTACGGAGAAAACCATCGAGACTCTGAGAGAGATGTTCGGGCGATTTGGTCTGCCGGAGCAGATCGTAACCGACAATGGAACACAGTTCACACCCCAGGAGATGGAGGAGTTCCTCAAGAGCAATGGAATCCAGCACACATTCTCCGCGCCTTACCATCCATCCACGAAAGGATTGGCGGAGAGATTTGTCAGAACGCTGAAACGCGCATTGAAAGCGGCAAGAAGTGATGCTCCTCTAAAGCAGCGCCTGAATGCTTTCTTGCTGAAATAGCGAAACACGCCTCATGCTACGATTGGAGCATCTCCTGCTTACCTACTCATGGGAAGGCAGCTACGGACACGCCTTGACCTGCTGAGGCCAACGTCCACAGAAGCAGTGGTGCACGCCAATCAGCAGGATCAAGTCAGCAGACGAGCTCAGAGGTCCAAAGAACAACACTTTGTGGTGGGGGGCAAAGTCCTCGCGCGTAACTACACCACCCCGGAGCGGTGTGTCCCGGCTACGGTCATTCAAAAGACGGGCCCCGTTTCATACTGAGTCCGCACCGGAGACGACCGAACATGGAGACGGCATGTAGACCAGTTACTGCCAAGACAGTCACCACAGGTAACCCAAGAAACAGAGGATCAAGGACCTGCTGGGGGCTCCAGCAGGGACTGGTCATCCGACCCTGAGACGGTGGCACCATCCACTCTTGTGCCATCGAGGGAGGAAGCCACGCCTGCAGGGTCACGGGAGAGCCAGCCAGAGCCTGCTCCTGAGACTAGGCATTACCCCCAAAGAGAAAGGCAGCCTCCAGAGCGCCTTCGTTACAGTTAGTGCTAACCGGTGTGCATGGGGCAGAATAATCCCCAGGGTTAGCGGAGTGTAGAGGCAGTCTACCCTCTCTTCCAAAGTTATAGTCATTTTCAGTTATTCTGTTTTGTGGACATTCTATTTTAAGGGGGAGGAAATATGTTGTGTATTTTGAATGTGTATTAGAATTGTCCCACATGGGACATCGTAGTGGTGATTTGCAATGCACTATGGGAAATGTAGTGCAATGAGTGAAGAAGCACATTGTAAATAAAATGGCCGTTAACTAAACTCTCCACCCCGGAGTCCTTCTTAATTGTTATATAGGTAAGGGTATAAAACCCCTTGAGACACAACAGATTTTCTTAGATTTTAATTTTGGTTCTGAAATGTATGTGATAACAGGACACTTAGAAAATATCAACGGGATTAGACAAAGTCAACATGGATTTATGAAAGGGAAATTGTGTTTGACAAACCTACTGGAGTTTTTTGAGGATGTAACTGGTAGAATACCTAAGGGAGAACCAGTGGATGTGGTGTATTTGGATTTTCAGAAGGCCTTTGATAAACTCCCACATAAGAGGTTAGTGTGCAAAATTAGAGCACATGGGATTGGGGGTAATATACTGGCATGGATTGAAAATTGGTTAACAGACAGGAAACAGAGAGTAGGAATAAATGGGTCTTTTTTGGGGTGGCAGGCAGTGACTAGTGGGGTACCGCAGGGATCAGTGCTTGGGCCCCAACTATTCACAATATATATCAATGATTTGGATGAAGGAACAAAAAGTAATATTTCCAAGTTTGCTGACGACATGAAACAAGGTGGGAGTGTGAGTAGGATGCAAGGTGATTTAGACAAGTTGAGTGAGTGGGCAAATACATGGCAGATGCAGTATAACGTGGATAAATGTGAAGTTATCCACTTCGGTAGGAAAAACAGAAAGGCAGAGTATTATTTAAATGGTGATAGATTGGGAAATGTTGATGTACAAAGGGACCTGGGTGTCCTTGTACACCAGTCACTGAAAGCAAACATGCAGGTGCAGCAAGCAGTTAGGAAGGCAAATGGTACGTTGGCCTTCAGTGCAAGAGGATTTGAGTACAGGAGCAAGGATGTCTTATTGCAGTTATACAGGGCCTTGGTGAGACCACACCTGGAGAACTGTGTGCAGTTTTGGTCTCCTTACCTAAGAAAGGATATACTTGCCATAGAGGGAGTGCACCGAAGGTTCACTAGACTGATTCCTGGGATAGCAGGACTGTCGTATGAGGAGAGATTGGGTCGACTGGGCCTGTATTCACTAGAGTTTAGAAGAATGAGAGGGGATCTCATTGAAACGTATAAAATTCTGACAGGGCTAGACAGACTGGATGCAGGGAGGATGTTTCCCCTGGCTGGGGGCTCTAGAATGAGGGGTCACAGTCTCAGGATACAGGGTAGGACATTTAGGACTGAGATGAGGAGAAATTTCTTCACTCAGAGGGTGGTGAAACTGTGGAATTCTCTACCACAGAAGGCTGTGGAGGCCAAGTCACTGAATATATTTATGAAGGAGATAGATAGATTTCTAGACGGAAAAGGCTTCAAGGGGTATGGGGAGAGAGCGGGAATATGGTATTGAGATAGAGGATCAGCCATGATCATACTGAAAGGCGGAGCAGGGTCGAATGGCCTACTCCTGCTCCTATTTTTCTATGATTCTATGATTGGAGTGCTTCCAGGGAAATGCCCACCATTCTAGTTACTCAGCCATTCACATATCTTAATAGTGACATTAGGTCTGCTTTCCCAGTTTTCTTTGGGAAGAAGACTCTCCAATGTACTAATCGTCTGCCGAAGTATGTTCACCTCATTTCTGTGGAGGCAGGTATGGAAGTACTAACGGGTGAGCACAGAACATCTCTTATGCAGCCCGCCCTGACCAGTAGCCCTGCCAATTACATCAGACAGGCGGACTGCCATTGAGAAACACATTGTTGCCAATTAATGGTGCTGGGGGCAAAAATTGAATAATTTACATGAATTGGCACAAAGATGAAAGACAATTGTGGTCATGAGAATAGAAAACCATACACATCAGTTTTCTACCTATTGTTTTATCTATGAAATTGAAAGGGAATTCATGTTATTCAAACAGTTCTTCAGAAGGTTGTGAGTTCAAGCTGCATTCCTGGACTAGACCACATAGAAACATAGAAACATAGAAGATAGGAGCAGGAGTAGGCCATTCGGCCCTTCGTGCCTGCTCCGCCATTCAATGAGATCATGGCTGATCATCCAAATTCAGTACCCGGTCCCTGTCTTCTCCCCATATCCCTTGATCCCTTTAGCCTTAAGAAATATATCCAACTTTTTCTTGAATATACTTAATGAACTGGCCTCCACCGCCCTCCGTGGCAGAGAATTCCACAGGTTCACCACTCTCTGGGTGAAGAAATTCCTCCTCATTTCAGTCCTAAATGGCTTACCCCTTATCCTTAGACTATGACCCCCTGGTTCTGGACTCCCCGGCCATCAGAAACATCCTTCCTGCATCTAGTCTGTCCAGGCCTGACAGAATTTTATAGGTTTCGATGAGATCCCCTCTCAATCTTCTAAACTCCAGTGAGTATAAGCCCAATCGACACAATCTCTCCTCATACGTCATTCCTGCCATCCCAGGTATCAGCCTGGTGAATCTTCGCTGCACTCCTTCCATGGCAAGAACGTCCTTCCTCAGGTAAGGCGACCAAAACTGCACACAATACTCAAGATGTGGTCTCACCAAGGTCCTGTACAACTGCAGCAAGACATCCTTGTTCTTATACTCGAACCCTCTTGCTACGAAGGCCAACATACCATTTGCCTTCTTAAGCGCCTGCTGCACCTGCATGCTTACCTTCAGCGACTGGTGTACAAGAACACCCAGGTCTCTTTGCACTTCCCCTTCTCCCAATCTATTACCATTCAAATAATAATCTGCCTTCCTGTTTTTGCCACCAAAGTGGATAACCTCACATTTATCCACATTATAGTGCGTTTGCCATGTTTCTGCCCAATCACCCAACCTGCCCAAATCGTGCTGGAGTTTCACGACATCCTCCTCACAGCATACCCTCCCACCCAGCTTTGTGTCGTCTGCAAATTTGCAGATATTACATCCAATTCCCTCGTCCAGATCATTAATATATATTGTGAACAGCTGGGGTCCTAGGACCGATCCTTGCGGTACCCCACTAGTCACTGCCTGCCACTCGGAAAACAACCCGTTTATTCCAACTCTTTGCTTTCTGTCCGCCAACCAGTTCTCTATCCAAGTCAATACCTTGCCCCCAATCCCATGTGCCTTAATTTTGCACGCTAATCTCTTATGCGGGACCTTATCGAAAGCCTCTGAAAGTCCAAATACACCACATCCACTGGTTCTCCCTTATCTATTTTACCAGTTACATCCTCAAAAAATTCCAGTAGATTAGTCAAGCATGATTTACCTTTTGTAAATCCATGTTGACTTTGTCCGATCCAGTCACTGCTTTCCAAGTGCTCTGCTATTACATCTTTTATAATGGACTCTAGCATTTTCCCCACTACCGATGTCAAGCTTACCGGTTTATAATTCCCCGCCTTTTCTCTACCACCTTTTTTGAACAGTGGGGTAACATTAGCTACCCGCCAATCCATGGGTACCGTTCCAGAGTCTATCGAGTTCTGGAAGATGACCAGCAATGCATCTACTATTTCTAGGGCCACTTCCTTAAGTACCCTGGGATGTAGATTATCAGGCCCTGGGGATTTATCGGCCTTCAGTCCCATCAATTTTCCTAACACCATTACCCTACAAATACTGATTTCTTTCAGTTCCACCCTTTCATCAGACCCTATGTTCCCCGGCATCTCTGGGAGGTTATTTGTGTCCTCCTTTGTGAAGACAGAACCAAAATATGTATTTAGTAGGTCTGCCATTTCTTTGTTCCCTATTATAAATTCCCCTGATTCTGACTGCAAGGGACCTATGCTTGACTTCACCAATCTTTTTCTCTTCACATATCTATAAAAGCTTTTACAGTCAGTTTTTATGTTCTCTGCAAGCTTACTCTCATATTCTATTTTCCCTTTCTTAATTAATCCCTTTGTCCTCCTTTGTTGAATCCTAAACTGCTCCCAATCCTCAGGATTATTGCTTTTTCTGGCCAATTTATATGCCCTCTCCTTGGACCTTATGCTATCCCTAATTTCCTTTGTTAGCCATGGTTGGGTCACCTTTTTTGTTTTATTTTTATGCCAAACTGGGATGAACAAATTCTGTAGTTCATCCATTCGGTCTTTGAATGTTTGCCATTGCCTATCCATCGTCAACCCTTTGAGTGCCATTCCCCAATCAATCCTACCCAACTCGCTGACATTACAGAGCAGTACTGAGGATCTGCTGCCTTGCTGCAGGAGCCATCTTTTGGCTAAAGCCGAAGCCCCATCTGGCTGTGCAGGGACACGGAACCGATCCAATGGCGTTATTCATAGTAACATAGTAACAGTAGGAAAAGGAGTAGGCCATTCAGCCCCTTGGGTCTGCTCCGCCATTCAGTTACATCACGGCTGATCTGCACCTCAACTCCATATCCTTTGATACCCATACATAACAAAAATCTATCAATCTCAGTCTAGAAAGCTTCAAATTTTCCAACATCCACAGTCTTTGGGGGAGAGACTTCCAAATTTATACTATCCTTTGTGTGAAAATGTGCTTCCTGATTTTGCTGCTGTATGGCCCAACTCTAATTTTAAGATTATGTCCCCTTGTTCTTGATTCCCCCACCAGAGGAATCTCTTTCTGCATATCTACCCTATCAAAACCTTTTAATATTTTAAGCACCTCGATCAGATCACTCCCCAATCTGCTATACTCAAGGGAATGGAAGCCATTGAAGAGCAGGGAAAGAGTAGGGCCCAATAAATCAAATCAAATCAAATCAACTTTTATTGTCATTGTTAGTGCAAAAGTGCAGTACAACGAAATGTAGGCTTGCGGCTCCCGAGAGTGTACATTTGGATTAAGACATTTAAACATTCAACATACATTTGGCTTGTAGTATATTAAGATAAACATAACCATAATAAAGTGCATTGGCAGATGTGCAGGCTTTAGAGTTTATTTGTGGAGTTCAGTAGGATGACAGCCCTGGGAAAGAAGCTGTTCCTAAATCTGGTCGTACGGGTGCGAATGCATCTGTAGTGTCTCCCAGATGGCAGGAGGGCGAACAGACTGTGGCTGGGGTGGGTAGGGTCTTTGATGATGGACCGTGACCTACGTAGACAGCGTTTCTGGTATATGTGCTCTATGGTCGGTAGCCGGGTGCCGGTAATGCGTTGGGCAGTTTTGACTACCCGCTGCAGGGCTTTCCGGTCATAGTAGCTACAGCTGCCATACCATACTGTGATACAGATACAGGGACCATAGTGGCAATCTGTGTGTAGAGGCAGAAGGTGTAGGTGGGGTTTTAAATGAATATTTTGCATCTGTGTTCACTATGGAGAAGGATGGTATAGACATAGAGATCAGGCATGGGGATTGTGGTATACTTGAACAAATTAGTATTGAGAGGGAGGAGGTACGAGTGGTTTTAGCGGGCTTAAAGGTGGATAAATCCCCAGGCCCAGGCAAGATGTATTCCAGGCTGCTGTGTGAGGCAAGGGAAGAGATTGCAGGGGCTCTGACACAAATTTTCAGAACCTCTCTGGCCACAGGGGATGTGTCAGAGGACTGGAGAACAGCTAACGTAGTACCATTATTCAAGAAGGGTAGTAGGGATAAACCAGTGAATTACAAGCCAGTGAGCCTAACATCAGTAGTAGGGAAATTATTGGAACAGAATTAGTCTCCACTTGGCGAGGCAAGGATTAATCAAGGATAGTCAGCATGGCTCTGTCAGGGGGAGATCATGTCTGACCAATTTGATTGAATTTTCGAGGGGGTGACTAGGTGTGTGGATGAGGGTAGTGCAGTAGGTGTGGTCTACATGGACTTCAGTAAGGCTTTTGACAAAGTCCTGCATGGGAGACTGGTCAAGAAGGTAAGAGCCCATGGGATCCAGGGCACCTTGGCACATTGGATCCAAAATTGGCTTAGTGGCAGGAGGCAGAGGGTGATGGTCGAAGGTTGTTTCTGTGACTGGAAGCCTGTGTCCAGTGGTATACCGCAGGGCTCGGTGCTGGGTCCTTTGCTGCTTGTAGTGTACATTAATGATTTAGATATGAATGTAGGAGGTATGATCAGTAAGTTCGCGGATGACACGAAAATTGGCGGGGTTGTAAATAGCGAGGAGGGAAGCCTCAGGCTACAGGACGATATAGACAGGTTGGTCAGACGGGCAGAACAGTGGCAAATGGAATTTAACCCTGAAAAGTGTGAGGTGATGCATTTTGGGAGGACTAACAAGGCAAGGGAATACACAATGAATGGTAGGACCCTAGGAAGGACAGAGGATCAAAGGGACCTTGGTGTGCATGTACATAGATCCCTGAAGGCAGCAGGACAGGTAGCTAAGGTGGTTAAAAAGGCATATGGGATACTTATATTCTATGCCTCGGCTAATGAAGGCAAGAGCAGAGAGGTTATGATGGAGCTGCACAAAACGCTAGTTAGGCCACAGCTGGAATACTGTGTGCAGTTTTGGTTGCCATATTATAGGAAGGATGTGATTGTATTGGAGAGGGTGCAGAGGAGATTCACCAAGATGTTACCTGGACTGGAACGCTTCAGCTATGAAGAGAGACTGGACAGGCTGGAGTTGTTTTCCTAAGAACAGAGAAGGCTGAGGGGGGACCTGATTGAGGTGTACAAAATTATGAGGGGCATAGATAGGGTAGATAGAAAGGAACTTTTCCCCTTAGTAGAGGAGTCAATAACCAGGGGGCATAGTTTCAAGTTACGGGGCAGAAGGTTTAGAGGGGATTTGAGGAAGAACTTTTTCACCCACAGGGTGGTTGGAATCTGGAACTCACTACCTGAAAGGGTGGTAGAGGCAGGAACCCTCACAACATTCAAGAAGCATTTAGATGAGCACTTGAAATGCCAAAGCATACAAGGCTACGGACCAAGTGCTGGAAAATGGGATTAGAATAGACAGGGCTTGATGGCCGCTGCGGACACGATGGGCCACATGGCCTCTTTCTGTGCTGTATAACTCTATGACACTTTGACTATCTATGACTATTTCTCCTGGTACCCTGGCCAATATTTGTAAGATTCGCAAAATTCCCACATTCCCCCAAGGTTATTGATAAAAGGGACCCTGCATGGACATTTAAAAAAAGGGTACCAAAAAGATGGCGTCCGCACCTCGTGACCAAAAGCCTGCAAGATTTTAAAAAGCTTGGACTCTGTGGCAGCACAAGCAGCTTTGGGAAATCAAAACTTAAAATGCAGTTTCTGTGAAAAGGATTTTGTGTTTTGAAAACCAGACAGATACACTGAATATGCATTACGCCAGATCACAGACAGATCAAAACCAGTTAGGCCTATACATGAGGCCATTAGTTTGTCCGCATAAATAATCAGAAACAGCTTATGGGAGCCATCAAGGCTGGACAGGCCGATTAGAATGCATTAATGATAATACAGCCATTAGGTGCGATAAACGGCCATCTAAATCCAGTTAACTTAGATTGCTATAATCATTTAAAACAGCCCGCCAAAATTGAAACAATGAACTAACCTGATTTGGCGCGCAGATAAGGGCCATTCGAAAGGAGTATAACTGTAGGCCCCCAGTAGCAATCGCGCTCTGCTCTCTCGACTCTGACCTCTTGTCGGGCCTTGGGTTGCCGCCGCCCGTACGTGTGCCCTGGCCTCGTGGCGGGTTCTCTCCTCGCTCCCCGCAGTAAATTTTCAACAGTCAAGGACATCCATACCAAGCACAGGGGAGGAGAACGAGACCCGAGTCCAAAGCCACCCAGGACACCCGAGCCACGAGAGAGGGCAGAGGAAACGAGGCAAACGAGACGAGACAAATAGAGACGAAGAAGGTGGTAACAACTCGAAAAGAGCAGAGCAGGGCAGCGAAAAGCGTATTGATAAAGGCCAAGCGCCTAGTTATAAGCTGGCGCTTGGGGAGGCAAGAATCTTGTTGAACACTGCGAATAAACGCAGGTGTCCACGCCACAATGAATATACTGGCGTTTGATGCTTGAGTAGGAAAATCTAAGCAGTAAAGACTGCCAACTGCCCTATAGGCACAACGTTACCGCCGACAACCACCCGAGGGAGAAGAAGAGAACCCATCGCGACGAGACGACGATGGTAGCTGAGGAGAAGAAAGGTGTGTCGCAGCAGCAGCTCCAGCACCGCGCCGAGACCACGTGGCAACGGGGTACCTAAAAGGACAGAAGACCAAACCTCAAAACCCGCATCCATTAAAACAGCTGGCTTTGCTTTGGATTGGTGAGCATGAATTCTGGCCCCTCATAGCTTAATCTAGTTAGGTATAGGGGGTGGGATAAGGATAAGGGGATTGTTAATGTAGTTGTTTTTCCCTCGATGTGCCATCTGTTCCTCATTCCCTGTATAAGTATAATTTTTGTATTTGCCTGTATTTTATACTAGTGACTTCTCATAAGACTGTTTTCATTTCTGTTTTAATAAAACCTTGGTTTTCTTACACCAAACCACTTGTCTACTCGAGTTTTCTGTATCGCCGCCTGTACCTAAGTCCGGTGTCTAGAACCCAGGGGTGTGGGAGCGATTCGAACCGCTCACAAACAGTCAGGGGCATAACTGACTGGGCGCACGCGCCACACCCGCCACCCGCTACATATTCATCCCTCAACTAACATTGCCAAAGAGAGATTAGACAGTCACATATTTCATCTTCTGCTTCTGGGACCTTGCTTTGTGTAACTTGGCTCTGTGTTTGCCTACATAACAAGAGTGGCAACACTGTAAAAATAAGTAATTTGTTGACTATGAAGCACTGAGGACATGAAAGGTCTTATATAAATGCAAGTTTTCTATTTTTCAATTAGAACTCAACATGGACAATCTATAAATACTCCTCTTAATGAATTACAGCTAGAAATAGAAAATAAACCTCTCAGAGACAGCTTTTGACTTTGTGTAAAATTAGGACTATTGCGAATGCAGAATATATTGAAATGTTTCCCAAAATTTTATGGGTAACACCTTTCACCTTGTTCGAGAAAATTCTGTCTGCCATTTTGAAAATCCTATTAGTAAAGACCAAAGTTAGAACTTATGAGCAGTTGCATGTCCAACAACTGGATGATTTAATAACTTGTCACTAGATTTTATTAAGAAAATACATTAGGTTCGTGCCAGCACATACTGCCACCTTCAGTTCCTTCCCAAGGTATTGATTTAAAAATTATATATACTTACAATGCCAACTCACGGTGCTAGAAATTTAAATTAGCGCCCTGACAAATGATTGAAATATGCCATTTTCCGAGCTTTTAGAAAGCGGAGTGTAGGATATAACTCACATTTTTATACAGGAATAAATTATGCCTTGGAGAATCTATTGAATAATTGCACTCAACAGTCTCCAGGAAGGTGTTCTCCACTAGACTATCACTGAACTGAACAGAAAAGGAGGAAAATACTGTAATTGACCAGGAATTTCCTGCAATTGCGATTTTGGTGTCGAACGGCATAAGTTAGTCTACTCCGTGTCCCGATCCTCAGTGGCGAATTTATGCCAAAATCTACTGGAAAACTGATTTAGATACGCCACAGTGAGGATAGTGGTGAATCAGAAGCTGTGCAGCCAATGGACAATAAAAGTCACAAATCAGATTGTATCCAGAGTACTTTGCATAACTGATGATGCTCAAAGGGATCAGGATTAGTGAATTAAGAAAGGAAAAATAATATTGATTTTAACAGATCTTAATTTTGGTTCTGAAATGTTTACAGGGCCACCTGTAACTCCTTCATCTCCCACTGGCATCGGGCACTGATTAGTGTATGCAAAGACTCCCTGTAGCCTCAGCAATGCAGAGCCAAGCTGCCATCCTACCTGACGTATTGGGTTCAAGTTCAATGCACATGGAGCCACGGCCCCAGGAAACAAGCTCCATGTCACCACATATGCAGAGCCAAGCTTGTGTTCTACCCGAAGTGGAAGCGTATCTCACAGAAATTCCCAGTGACCCTCTGACTGAAAGGGAATTGAATTCTTCACTTAAGCCTCTAGAAAACTCTCACAGCAGCAGAAAGTCGCTCCCAATCAGATCAGCCAGTTTCAAGCTTGCTAGTTTCAGCATCAATGACAGAGGTCTGTGCCCGTCTTTCTTGATCAGCCATTTGCCATTGTCGCTGTTTTGAATGGGGGCGGAGCTATTATAATTTACATTTACCTGCCCTGGTAAGGGTCTCAAATCGCATTTTTAAAAAAGTATTCATTCCTGGGATGTGGGCATTGCCGGCATTTATTACCCATCCCTAATTGCCCTCGAGAAGATGGTGGTGAGCCGCCTTCTTGAACCGCTGCAGTCCCTGTGGTGAAGGTGCACAGTAATGACTTTGTACCAATGGTTTGGTACAACTGAGCGGCTTGCTGGGCCATTTCAGAGGGCAGTTAAGAGTCAACCACATTGCTGTGGGTCTGGAGTCACATATAGGCCAGACCGGGTAAGGATGGTAGATTTCCTTCCCTAAAGGCCATTGGTGAACCAATTGGGTTTGTACGACAATTCGGTAGTTTCATGGTCACCATTACTGATATGAGCTTTTTAAAAAAAATTCCAGATTCATTTAATTAACTGAATTTAAATTCCCTAGTTGCCGAGGTGGGATTTGAACACACGTCTCTGGATCATTTGTCCAGGCCTCTCGATTACTAGTCCAGCAACATAACCACTGTGCTATCGTACCCCCATTGTACCCAGATTAAGTGGCCCAGGCAATTTTGGCGCTCCATTAAAAACTATTGTAACTCACTTACTCCATAATTTTGTGGAAGTTGTGTGCTAGAATAATGCCGTGCAACATAAATGCACCATTATGACGGAGCAGGTTTTCAGGAAATTCCGGGACGCTAGTTAAAAGGAAATTTCATCAGGCATGCAGTCTGCAGATTGTGCAGCTTTCTTGCAGCTAAATGACCAATGCTTTCACTGGGAAATGGCTGGCTGCCTGCCAGCAGAAACCCAGATATCTGCCAGATACATTACAGGACCCCAAGAGGTGATGCAAAGCTGTTGAGACTGACTGAACAACTAAATAAGATGCTGGTTTGAATCAGTAGCAATACGTTTTATTAAAATCGATCTCAAGACAAGCAGCGATTTTCAACCAACCTCATTTAATGCCACATCTCCCGTTTGACATTCAGCACAGCAATCACCTGCAGGCCTCGTTCCGACAACCGCAGGTGTACTTGCAAGTCTTGTGCGCCTTTCCAAGTCTGACGGGCTTTCTGTGCTTTGCTGTGTAAAAGCATCTTAGGAAACAAGTGGAGAAGAAGCCAGCTGTCTGTAGTCTATGTTTACACTGAACATATTCCACAGAAGAAAGAGACGAGGGGCGGGTGGTAGACACATGCTGTGCAGATAATGGTTTTGATGTATAACACACAATCAGCTTAGAACAGTTAAATGAAGACCATTCTGACAAATCAAATTCTTTTTTTAGAAATCAAAACATCACTGTTGCTCTTTTCTCCCCCCAAAGCAAGCCACACTAATTATTTCTCTGCGTTGTTTGAAAATATTGCCACATCTCGCGACTGATGTGACGGATCCAAAAAAAAAACATTGAAGGAGAAACTGTTTTTTTTCCCCTCCTCTTCACGCCCAAATTCTGCATCAGCTCCTCACTGATGTGGACATGGATTTCACAGCTGCTAGGTGCATTCTGGTTAAACCCAAATACACCCAGAGTGGCGAGAATGTGGAATTCGCTACCACACGCGAGTGGTTGAGGCGAATAGCACAGGTGCATTTAAGGGGAAGCTGGATAAGTATATGAGGGAGAAAAGGATATTTGAAAAGGTAAGATGAAGTAAGCTGAAGGAGACTCATGTGGAGTATAACCACCGGCATAGACCTGTTGTGCCCAATGGCCTATTTCTGTACAGCTTTTGATGCAATTCAATGTAAGGAAAAGAAAGGCCTACAGTGGTACTTGATTGAACAGCCAAATTTAAAGAAATGTTTTTTTTCAAATTCAGTAGTAAAATGATCGACATAATGAAATTTACTTTGTTGAAACAGCCTATGGATCCATCCTAGCATTTAAGGAGGGATGAGTTTGCGTTTAAATAGTGCCTTTCAACTCCTTATGACATTCCAAAGCACTTTGCAGCTAATGAAGTACTATTGAAGCATCATCACTGTCATAATATCGACAAATGAGCACAGTAAGGTCCCAGAAACAGAAATGAGATAAACGACTAAATAATCTGCTTGTAAGTGGTGTTGGTTGAGAAATAAATGTTGGCCTGGGCATCAAGAGAACTCGCCTGTACTTCTTCGATCAGTGCCATGGGATCTTTTCCGTTCACGTGACAGGGCAAATGTGCACAAGGTTTAACATTCGAAAGGTGCAAATGTAATAGTGCCTCACTTCCTCAGTACTGCCCTGATGTAAGCCTAGAGTATGTGCTCAAGTCTCTCGAGTGGATCTTGAAACCACAACCTCTGACTCAGAGGTTCCACCACTGAGACACACACAAACTCTCAATTTTAATTTCCACTTCCTAAATCTGTGAAAATTTGTTGCCCTTCTCTTCCAATTCCAGTTTCCATCTGCTCATTACGTTATATTTTTCAGCTGAGGGGCAGTCATTGGCACTTGCAGACTCTGGGATTTATGAAGAAGAGACATGGATTGAATTCCTGTCTCTGAACTCTAATCTTCCTTGCCTCCCTTCCTGTCAGCTGTGGCTCAGTTGGTAGCACCCTCGCCTCTGAGTCAGAAGGTAGTGGGTTCAAGTCCCACTCCAGGGACTTGTGCGCATAAAGCTAGGCTGACACTCCAGTGCAGTGCTGAAGGAGTGCTGCACTGTCGGAGATACCGTTTTTCGGATGAGACGTTAAAACGAGGCCCCGTCAAAGATCCCATGGCGCTATTTTGAAGAAGAGCAGAGGAGTTATACCCGGTGTCCTGGCCAATATTTCTCCCTCAACCAACATAAAAAAACAGATTATCTGGTCATTATCACATTGCTGATTGTGGGAGCTTGCTCTGCACAAATTGGCTGCTGCGTTTCCCACATTGCAACAGTGACTCCATTTCAAAAGTACTTAATTGACTGTAAAGCGCTTTGAGCCGTCCGGTGGTCATGAAAGGCGCTATATAAATGCAAGTCTTTCTTCCTTTCTCTAGGGTTATACTCTTTTGGAATTATGCCGAATTTCAGAAATGTAGGATAATGATTGAGGTGGTGGGTGGGGGGTGGGGGAGAGAAAGAGAGAGAGAAAGACAAGGAAGAGAGAGCAAGAAGAGGATGGAGAGGGGAAGAGAAAAAGAAAAAGAGTGGGAGGAGATAGAAAGGGAGGGGAGATAGAGATAGAGGAGGAAAGAGATAAAGACGGAGAGAGGTGAAGAGAAAGATGGGAGAACAAGAGAAAGTGTGAGAGAGCAAACTCGACCAGGAAACACCAAGACTGGTTCGACAAGAATGACCAGGAGAAGCACTATTGGTGCAAATACATGAACTCATTTCTCTTTTTTGGAAGGAGGAGAGCATGCCAGGGGATCTCAGAGACACCGTAATCGTGACCATCTTCAAGAAAGGTGATAAGTTCGATTGCGGTAATTACAGAGGAGTTTCCCTGCTTTCTGCCACAGGGAAAGTCATCACAAGAATCCTCCTCAATTGCCTTCTCCCAGTGGCTGAGGAGCTCCTCCCAGAGTCACAATGTGGATTCCGCCCACTAAGGGGCACAATGGACATGATCTTCACCACGCGTCAACTACAAGAGAACTCACAAAGGCCTTCAACACCGGAGTGTCCTCCTCAATTCGGCTGCCCTTAAAAGTTTGTCACCATCCTCCGCCTGCTTCACAACGACATGCAAGCCGTGATACTGACCAATGGATCCACCACAGATCCAATTCACGTATGGACTGGGGTCAAGCAAGGCTGTGTCATCGCACGAACGCTCTTCTCGATCTTCCTGGCTGCAATGCTCCATCTCACCCTCAGTAAGCTCCCCACTGGAGTGGAGCTAATCTACAGGACAAATGGGAAACTGTTCAACCTCTGCCGCCTCCAGTCCAGATCCAAGGTCATCCCATCCTCTGTCATCGAATTACAGTATGCAGACGATGCTTGCGTCTGCGCACACTCTGAGGCCGAACTCCAAACCATTGTCAACACCTTCACCAAAGCATATGAGAGCATGGGCCTTATGCTAAACATCCGTAAGACAAAGGTCCTCTACCAATCTACCCCCGCCACACAGTACTGCTCCCCGATTATCAAAATCCATGACGAGGCCTTGGACAACGTGGACCACTTTCCATACCTCGGGAACCTACTGTCAACAAGGGCAGACGTCGATGACAAAGTCCAACACTGCCTTCAGTGTGCCAGTGCAGCCTTCGGTCACCTGAGGGAGAGAGTGTTTGAAGACCAGGACCTCAAACCCAGCACCAGAGCAGCAGTGATACCCGCCCTCTTCTTTGCTTCAGAGACATGGACCATGTATAGCAGGCACCTCAAAGCACTGGAGAGGTACCACCAACGCTGCCTCCACAAGATCCTGGGAATCTATTGGCAGGATCGGCGCACCAACGTCAGTATTCTCGCTCAGGCCAACATCCCCAGCATCGAAGCTTTGACCACGGCTCGATCAGCTCCGATGGACGGGCCACATCGTCCACATGCTCAATACAAGGCTCACAAAACAAGCGCTCTACTCGGAGCTCCGACAAGGCAAGAGAGCCCCAGGTGGGCAGAGGAAATGCTTCAAGGACACCCTCAAAGCCTCCTTGAAAAAGTGCAACATCCCCACCGACACCTGGGAATCCCTGGCCCAAGACCACACCAAGTGGAGGAGAAGCGCCTGGGAAGGTGCCGAACACCTCGAGTTTCTTCGTCGGGAGCAAGTGGAAGCCAAGCGCAAACAGCTGTAGGTCCCGCATTGGACTCATCAGTCACCTGAGAACTAATTTTCATTCTCGGTTCCGAGGGACTGCCTAAGAAGAGAAGAGATAGAGTGAGGGGAAGGATGAGACATAAAGAGAGAGAGAGAAAGAGATAGCGCATGTGTGTGCGTGCATGTGTGTTTGTGCTGGGGGAGGACATTCACAGTGCACCTTTGGCTAATACAGTGCAACATGGCAGCTGCCAGAGGTTATAAGCTAGAATATAGGTGCCCAATTCTAGGAGAAAAATTCTGTTTAAAATTATGATTTCCTTGTGAATTGGTGTTTGGAAAATATTTTTTCAACTCAAAAGATACATCAGCAAATCTATTCACTACCAGGTAATGAATGTTAACTTTTCCTACAGTCACATGCAGTGATAGACTGTGTGGAAATCCACTATTTACATATTGAATAGGCATGAGAGCCCATAAATCAGTCTACTCAGTGTGTAATCTCTCACAAAATGAGCTTGGTGTGAAGCACCTGCAGAGACTGCAATTTATGATCACCACTGTAACAACTTAAAAAGGACAGCACGCCAAAAACCATGATGCAAGTACCATCAAAACGCGACACTGTATCACAAAAATGTCATCTGTCGCTTCCAATTGATGTCGTCAGGACAAAAATGACAAGTGGCTGCTCGACTGGCATCCTCCTGAGTGTACTACTATAAATGTGGTGGCACAGTGGGAGCCTGGAATTGAGAGAGATGTGCCAATTAGCTTTCACAATGTCCCAGCACTGGGTAACAGAATAAAGATAATGGCCTAGAAACTGGATTGCGCGGCACCCGTTTTACAGGCACGCCTAACAATGTTCCCATTAAGGTCCGGCCGCGCAGCGGTCTGGCGGTCCCGCGCAGGCCGTGCACTGGCATTTAATGGAAAAGCCGCGCGTGCGCGGAAATTTGAATCGGCCGCGCAGCCCGTTAAAGGGGCCGCGCACCCAAGTAAAAAATTAGAGGGAACATTGGCACCCAAGCGTACAATATGACACTCAGCGAAGAATTATTCCGCGCCAGAAGTGCACCGGCCAACATATTGGTTAGTGCTCCTCCATATGCGTCCAGAGTGCATGCGTGCGTGCGTGCTTGAAGCTGGCCCCTTCACAAAATTCAATAGCGCGCCGCATGCTGCGGTCTGTTTTCTCAGGCATTTAACAGCCAAACCTGCTGTCCTGAGAAGGGCCGCTGGAGGCTGCCACCCAAGAAATTAAGGTTCAAGTTTTTTTTTAAACTTACCTTATTGTAGAGCCAGGAGGGGCAGGGGTGCTCCTCCCTTCTCCACGTTAAACCCGCAGGCCGCTGCAGGCCAGCGCTTGCCTACACCCGCCCCCACCCCGCCACCCTCTTCCAAATTGCATCTCTCCACCCCCACTCCCCCATGGACTCTCAGGTATGATAGCACAGTGGTTATGTTACTGGACTAGTAATCTAGAAGCCTGGACTAATGATCTGGCGATGTGAGTTTAAATCCCACCATGGCAGCTCGGGAATTTAAATTCAGTTGATTAAATAAATCTGGAATAAAAAGCCAGCATCAGTAATGGTGACCATGAAACTACTGCTAAAAACCCATCTGCTTCACTAATGTCCTTTAGGGAAGGAAATCTGTCGTCCTTACCTGGTCTGGCCTATTTGTGACTCCAGACCCACAGCAATGTGGTTGACTCTTAACTGACCTCAGAAATGGCCCAGCAAGCCACTCAGTTGTACCAAACTGCTACAAAGAAGTATCATGGACAGCAGTGGTTCAAGAAGGCGGCGGCTCACCACTACCTTCTCAATGGCAATTAGAGATGGGCAATACTGTAAATGCTGGCCTTGCCAGCAATGCCCACATCCCATGAATGAATAAAAAAAACTCGAGGACCTCGACCGGCGTCCAAGCTGGCTGATCTTATATAGAAACATAGAAGATAGGAGCAGGAGTAGGCCATTCGGCCCCTCGAGCCTGCTCCGCCATTCAATGCGATCATGGCTGATCATCCAAATTCAGTGCCCTGTCCCTGCTTTCTCCCCATACCCCTTGATCCCTTTAGCCTTAAGAAATATATCCAACTCCTTTTTGAATATATTTAATGAGTTGGCCTCCACTGCCTTATGTGGTAGAGAATTCCACAGGTTCACCACTCTCTGGGTGAAGAAATTCCTCCTCATTTCTGTCCTAAATGGCTTACCTCTTATCCTTAGACTGTGACCCCTGGTTCTGCACTCCCCGACCATCGGGAACATCCTTTCTGCATCTAGTCTGTCTAGTCCTGTTAGAATTTTATAAGTTTCGATGAGATCCCCTCTCATTCTTCTAAACTCCAGCGAGTATAAGCCCAATCGACCCAATCTCTCCTCATACGTCATTCCTGCCATCCCAGGTATCAGCCTGGTGAATCTTCACTGCACTCCCTCCATGGCAAGAATATCCTTCCTCAGATAAGGTGACCAAAACTGCACACAATACTCAAGGTGTGGTCTCACCAAGGCCCTGTACAACTGCAGCAAGACATCCTTATTCCTGTACTCAAACCCTCTCGCTACAAAGGCCAGCCCTCCCGTGACTGGTGCCCACAGTGGTTACTGTAATATATGAACCTATGCACAACCAGAGTCGACGACGCAGTGCTTCCAACACACAAGGGCATAAAACCTCATGTGTAAGCATGGCACAGTCAGAGGCCGGAAACGATGAAGGAGATCCAGATCATGAAGAATTACAACTCATGTACGTCAACCACTGTAATTTTAATCAACATAAAAGCTCTCGTCTTATCCATCTCCTTTAAAACACCCGAGAACTTCATGAGCTCAGCATCTGCGGAGAATTTTACATTCTGCAAAAATTATGTTTAAAGAAAAAATGATAATATAGGTTGGCTCAATTAGTTCAAGGCTTTATTCCTGCAACTGCTTGGAAGCAAGAGAGAAAGAACTGCATGAAGCCGATTCTATTGTGGAACAGATAATTAACAGGAAGGTAATGATTGCAATTACTATCATCTTTCCATATAAAAGCAATTATAATTTCCAATCACATTGGTGCTGAAAAATGGAAGCAAAGGGAGAAACAACAATTGTCTTTCCCTGAGTGGTGTACAGATTGTTAGCCTGTGAAATCTCACTGGACTGAGATCATAGCTTCACACACGCTCTGCAATGAGACAGAAGAGAACAATCTTTCATTTTGCCTCTATATGGTCTGTAGATGCTTTGCTGGATAAATCACGATCAAAGATGATCATTTGGTCATGCCTTTTGCCAGGTTCTTTTCATTAAATAATAACACAGACAATGTCAAAGCAAAAATTGATCCAAATCAATTCTTAAAATATAATTATTGTGACGTATGAAAATTACATTGTTTTAAAAAAAAAATTCTGTCCAGGTCGAATTTTGTTGAATACTTTTATTTAAAACTGCAATTGTCGACGACATCACCAGGAATGGGTTTAGCAGAGAGGAGTTGCAAAGTCTGAGTGCAATGGAGCTGAATTAACAGGTGCTCAAGCTTCCTGAGCTAATGACTATAATCCTGCTGATAATTCAGTTCCTCTGTGCCAGCAGGTTCAGTTACTCTTTCCAGACAGTTGCCCAATTATGTCAGCAGTTTAAATATATATTTTGAAGTGAACAGAATAAAGCAAAGTATAATTTCTGACTTTTTAAATAAATAACACCCGATGCAAAGGATATGTTGGGGAGGTTGCCTGCTTAGGGCTATACTACGACAATTACGGTGGAATTCAATTAAATTCCATCAGAGAGAGTTTGAATGGAGCACTCCAATGGTAAATGATGTGATAGTCAGAAGCATACAGTGCCGAAGGAGGCCATTTGGCCCATCGTGACTGTGCCGTCTCTTTGAAAGAGCTACCAATTTGCCCCACTCCCTTGCTCTTTTCCCACAGCCTTGCAAATGTTGCCTTTGCGAGTGCATATCCAAGTCCATTTTGGAATGTATGATACTGAGGCACACAGACCAAAAGGTCCGAGGTTAATCTCAGCCAGGGCAACAGCAGTTTTGCTACAATTTGCCTGAGTGCTTCTGGGCTGGGTTGAGGGCAGGGGAACTGATGGAATGGGATACATTAACCAGGGTTCTCACTCCTGATCTTCATCTCATGACTACTTCTGGAAAGTGCATGGGCGGATATCTATTGAGGAGGGGGTTTGGCTGGTCTGTGATGCTCCAATTTGAGACCAACACTCTTGCTGTCTTGGCTCGAGTTTCACTAAGCAAGCTACAAGAGGACGGCCAGCACCCGGGAAACATACTCCAGCATTATTTAGCATCTTTAGGAGAAGAGAGAGGAGCAGAAAACTGGAATGCAACAAAAATTCCAAGCACAAAAGAAGGCTGGAGTGTAGAAAAGGCCATCTGGCTAATCAAACTTGCTCCTTTCATGGTTCATGCACAACGACCTCATTCATGGACTTCCCCATCAATGATCTCTATACTTTCTTCTGAACCCCGCCGTAAAAATATTATCCATTAATATCTCTAGAATCCCTAATTCCCTCTCTAGGCCTGTATTGATCCAATTCCAAAAGGAAACTGATTTAGAATGACTTTTTTTCTGGCAGTTTGTCACATATTTGAACTATTCTGTGTGGAAAAGAAATTCTTCTAATCTCTAATCTTGCTTGAGGCTATGTGAGCGTTTCATTTATTGCCCATCCCTAGTTGCCCTTAAGTTGGTGGTGGGTCTTTGCCTTGAACTGCTGCAGTCTATGTGGTGTAGGTGCACCGCCAATGGTGTTAGGTAGGGAATACCAAGATTTTGACCCAGCAACGATGAAGGAACCAAAATACATGTCCAAGTCAGGATGGTGTGTGCTTGCAGGGAAACTTGGTAATGATGGCGTTCTCATGAACCTGCTGCCCTTGTTCTTCTTGGTCACGGGTTTGGGAGTTGGTACCAAAGAAGCGTTGGTGAGTTGCTGCAGTGCATCCTATAGATAGTGCACACTGGTGATGGAGGGAGTGGATGTTTAAGGTGTTGGCTAGGCTGCTGATCAAACAGACTGCTTTGTCCTGGATGGTATTGAGCTTCTTGAGTGTTGTTGGAGCTACACTCATCCAGATAAGTGGAGAGTATTCCATCACACTTTGAACTTGTACCTTGTAGCTGGTGGAAAGGGTTTGGGGAATCAGAAGGTGAGCTAGTCACTGCAGTCTACCCAGCCTCTGACCTGCTCTGGTAGCCATAGCATATATGTGGCTGTTCCAGTTGAGTTTCTGGGCAATGGTAACCACAGGATGTTGATGGTGGGGGATTCGATGATGGCAATGCCATTCAAATGTCAAGGAGAGGTGGTTAGGGTCTCTCTTGTTACTTCATTATCTGAGGAATTGCAAATGGAACTGAACACTGTGCAATCAACAACAGCAGTCTCACTTCTGAACTTATGATGGAAGGAAGGTCATTGATGAGCAGTTAAAGATATTTGAGCCTGGGACAGCCATTTTCCTTTGTGCCAGGTATGACTCCAGCCATTGGAAAGTTTTCCCTCTGATCCCCATTGACTTCAGTTATACTAGGACTTCTTGCTGGCACATTTGGTTGAATGCTGCCTTGATATTATAAGGGGACAAAAAAGACTTCTTAAAATTAAAAGTTAGAAGAAACTATGGCCTAGAAATTCAGTTGGCTTTGCGCCCAGTTTTCGCCCAAAGAGGGCTTTTGCGCCAATAGAGGAGTTCGCGCTGATATTCAGCGCTGCGGTAATGGCGGCGGTAGCCGGTAGCGCTGTGCCGGCACCGATGACGTCATCGGTGTGCGCAGTGCCCCGGTTCCGCCCCGACGCCGGCCCGAATCCCATATTCAGTTGCCGCCGCCTCCTCCGTGGCGGCCGCTACTTACATCCGGAGACCAGGGCCTTACTGCAGCCTTAGTGCGGCGCATAAAGGTGGAGGTGCGGCCGGCCGCTTTTTTGGCGGCCGCCTGCCCGCACCTCCTTCCCCAGCCTCCTCCACCACCCCCCCCCGCGGCATTGCCGGCTGCTTTCCGCGAGCCCGGCACTTCTCCGTGGTGCCGGGCTCATTTGCCGGCACAATCCAGCGGCGATCTCCCCGTTGCAGGCACCTCCACCTTAAGAGAAGGAGGAGGCCTGCAGTACCGCAGCCTGCCGCACCGCATCGGGTGGCGCAGTGGCGCCTACAGCGCTGAAATTCAGTTTCAGCGCCCCAAGCGGGGGCGGCCACACCCTGGAATAGCGCCCGGTTCCGGATTGGGGCGCAGAAGCCGAATATCTGACGGTCGCTAATGGCTCCCCGCCCAGCGCTAACTTTTGGGCGCAAACCAGCTGGCGGGCCCAAACTGAATTTCTAGGCCTATAACTTTAGAATTAAAATTAATGGAAACTAGAAGGCTGATAAGTTTGTCTCCTATCCTTGCTTAGGAATGTAGGACCTAGACAAAACAGGAACTGTAAAGCTAATAAGCTGGTCTTTTGTCCTTGCTTAAGATAAGTCTGGACATACAGATTCTCAAAACATGATGTAAGCACCTCCTGGCCAGAGAAGGAACAGATAATGTAGCCCGCGAATGCTGTAAAGATGGGTTTATGTGAACCATTCAGCAACCTCCATGATAAGGGGCAACAAATGGACACAGCCCTTCGCCTATTCTGTGGACCAATCAATGATCGTGGAAGGGGGGTGCATGAGGGGTGCACGCCTCAAGTTAGGGTATAATTGCTGTGCGTATTTGATACTCAGTGCAAGAATCCTTTCTCTGGGATGAGCCTGAGATTTTCCCCTTGTATATGCTTGAATAAAGATGGTGAAACTTATCCAAGGTGTCCGTCTGGTGAATTTGTGGTTGCTGTAGGGCAAGCGTCAACCCCTTATCTCAGAGGGTCCGCTTGAGAGGAGGGAAGACTTCTCTTTTACCCCAACAACATCAAGGGCAGTCACTCTCAGCTCACCTCTGGAATTCAGCTCATGTCCATGTTTGGACCAGGATTGGACTCCTGGCAGAACTCAGACTGAACATCGATGAACAGGTTATTGGTGAGTAAGTCCCACTTGAGAGCACTATTTACGACTCCTTCCATCAATTGGAAGTAGACTCATTGGGTGGTAATTGGCCCTGTTGGATTTGTCCTGTTTTTTATGCTCAGGACATACCTGGGCAATTTTCCACATTGTTGGGTAGATGCCAGTATTGTAGTTGTACAGCAACAGCTTACCTAATGATGTGACTCGTTCTGGAGCACTGCACTGAGAAGTTGTCGGGGCTCCATAGGTTTTGCTGTATCCGTGTATTCAGCCGTTTCATGATGTCAGGTGGAGTGAATTGAATTGGCTAAAAACTGGCATGTGTGATGGTGGAGACCTCAGGAGGAGGCCGAGATGGATCATCCATTCAGCACTTCTGACTGAAGATGGTTGCAAAAGCTTCAGCCTTGGCTTTTGCACTCGCAGGCTGGGCTCCGCCATCATTGAGAATGGGGAAGTTTATGGAGTCTTCTCCTCCCATGGTTGCTTAATAGTCCACCACTATTCACAACTGGATTCAGTCACAATAGCTCTGAGCTACTGTGCAAAACCAGTGTTGTAGCTTCACCAGGTTGGCATCGAATTTTCCAGTATGCTTGGTGATGCTCCTGGCATGCCCTTCTATACTCTCACTGAACCAGGGTTGGTCATCTGGCTTTACACAGATGGAGGAGTAAGGGCTATTCTAGGCCATGAGGTTATAGATTGTGGTGATATACAATTAGGCTGCAGACGATGGCCCACGGTGCTTCATGGATGCCCAGTTTTCAGCTACTAGATCCATTCCTAATCTATCTAACTTATCACAATGGTAGTGTCACATGACACGATGGAGGGTATGATCAGTATAAAGATGGAACGTGGTCTCCATGAGGACTGTACGGTGGTCACTCCTACCAAGGCTGTCATGGACAGGTGCATCCATAACAGATGGATTGATGAGGACATGGTCAAGTAGGTTATTCCCTCATGTTGGCTCACTCACCACCTGCAGCAAGCACAGTCTGACAGCTATATATTTCAGGACTCGGCCAGTGCTGGTACTACTGAGCTACTCTTGGTGAAGGACATTGAAGTCCCTCACCCAGAGGACATTCAAGTCCCTCACCCAGAGGACATTCTATGCCCTTACTAACCCCAGTGCTTTTTCCACGTGGTGTTCAACAACAACAACAACAACTTGTATTTATATAGCACCTTTAACATAGTAAAACGTCCCAAGGCGCTTCACAGGAGTATTATAAGACAAAAAATTTGACACTGAGCCACATAAGAAGAAATTAGGGCAGATGGCCAAAAGCTTGGTCAAAGAGGTAGGTTTTAAGGAGCGTCTTAATGGAGGAAAGAGAGGTAGCGAGGCGGAGAGGTTTAGGCAGGGAATTCCAGAGCTTAGGGCCTAGGCAACAGAAGGCACAGCCACCAATGGTTGAGCGATTATAATCAGAGATGCTCAAGAGGACAGAATTAGAGGAGCGCAGATCACAGAATCACAGAAACCCCACAGTGCAGATAGAGGCCATTTCGGCCCATCGAGCCTGCACCGACACATATCCCACCCAATCCCCGTAACCCCTACACCAACACATATCCCACCCTATCCCCGTAACCCCACGCATTTAATCCCCCTAACACTAAGGGTCAATTTATCATAGCCAATCAACCTAACTCGCACATCTTTGGACTGTGGGAGGAAACCGGAGCACCCGGAGGAAACCCACGCAAACACGGGGAGAATGTGCAAACTCCACACAGACAGTCGCCCGAGGCCGGATTCGAACCCAGGTCCCTGGCGCTGTGAGGCAACAGTGCTAACCACTATGCCACCGTGCTGCCCCTATCTCGGGGGGGGGGGGCGTTGTGGGGCTGAAGGAGATTACAGAGATAAGGAAGGATGAGGCCATGGAGGGAATTGAAAACAAGGATGAGAATTTTGAAATCAAGGCGTTGCTTAACCGGGAACCAATGTAGGTCAGCAAGCACAGGGATGATGGGTGAACGGGTCTTGGTGCAGGTTAGGAAACGGGCAGCCGAGTTTTGGATGACCTCAAGTTTACTTAGTGTAGAATGTGGGAGGCCAGCCAGGAGTGCGTTGGAATAGTCAAGTCTAGAGGTAACAAAGGCATGGATGAGAGTTTCAGCAGCGGATTAGCTGAGGCAAGGGCGGAGACGGGCGATGTTACAGAGGTGGAAATAGGCGGTCTTAGTTATGCCGTGGATATGTGTTCGGAAGCTCATTTCAAGGTCAAATATGATATCAAGGTTGCGAACAGTGTGGTTCAGCCTCAGACAGATGTTAGGGAGAAGGAATAGTGTCAATGGCTAGGGAACGGAGTTTGTGACAGGGACCGAAAACAATGGCTTCGGTCTTCCCAATATTTAATTGGAGAAAATTTCTGCTCATCCAGAACTGGACGTCATCAAGCAGTCTGACAATTTAGAGACCATGGAGGGGTCAAGAGAAGTGGTAGTGAGGTAGAGCTGGGTGTCATCAGCGTACATGTGGAAACTGACACTGTGTTTTCGGATTATGTCGCCAAGGGGCAACATGTAGATGAAAAATAGGAGGGGGCCAAGGATAGATCCTTCGGGGACACCAGAGGTAACGATGCGGGAGCGGGAAGAGAAGCCGTTGCAAGTTGTTCTCTGGCTACGATTAGATAGATAAGAATGGAACCAGGCGAGTGCAGTCCCACCCAGCTGGACAACGGTGGAGAGGCGTTGGAGACTGATGGAGTGGTTAACCGTGTCAAAGGCTGCAGACAAGTCAAGACGGACGAGGCGGGATAGTTTACCTTTGTCACAGTCACAAAGGATGTCATTTGTGACTTTGATAAGAGCCATTTTGATACTTTAAAAAAATGTTTATGGGATGTGGGTGTCGCTGGCAAGGCCAGCATTTATTGCCCATCCTTAATTGCCCTTGTGAAGGTGGTGGTGAGCTACATTCTTGAACCACTGCAGTCCGTGTGGTGAAGGTACTCCCACAGTGTTGTTAGGTAGGGAGTTCCTAGATTTTGACCCAGCGACGATGAAGGATCTGCAATATACTTCTAAGTCAGGATGGTGAGTGACTTGGTGGGGAACTTGGAGGTAGTGTTGTTCCCATGTACCTGCTGCCCTTGTCCTTCTAGGTGGAAGAGGTCGTGGGTTTGGGAGGTGCTGCCGAAGAAGCCTTGGTGATTTGCTGCAATGCATCTGTGGCAGGGGAGGAAACCTGATTGGAAGGATTCAAACATGGAGTTGCGGGAAAGATGGGCACAGATTTCGGAGGCGACAACACGTTCAAGGACTTGAGGGGAAAGGGAGGTTGGAGTTGGGGCGGTAGCTTGCAAGATGGAGGGGTCAAGGGTTTTTTTTGAGGAAAGGGGTGGTGATGGCAAATTTGAGGGAGAGGGGGACAGTAGCTGAGGAGAGAGCACCGTTAACAATGTCAGCTAACATGGGAGCCAGATAAGGAAGTTGGCTGGTCAGCAATTTAGTGGGAATAGGGTCGAGGGAGCAGGAAGTGGGTCTCATGGACAAGATGAGCGCAGAGAGGTCATGAGGGGAGATCGGAGAGAAACTGGAGAAAGATGTGAGTTTAGAGCTAGAGCAGGAGGGAACCTTAGAGGAAGGTTGGCCCAGTGGGCTAGGGGAAGGAAGGGAAATGGCAGAGGCAGCTGAACGGATGGTCTCAATCTTAGAGACAAAGAAGTCCACGAGCTCCTCACACTTGTTGTCAGAGGTAAGGGTGGAGGAGACAGAGGGGAGGGGTTAAAGAAAATGGTTAGCAGTGGAGAATAGAAGCCGGGGTTTATCTTGCATTCCAGAATGATCCAGAATGGTTCAACATGGAGGAGTACTGAATCATCAGCTGAGGGAGAGCAGTAGGTGGTAATTACTTTCCTATGTCCAAGAGGAATCACCTGCTACCACACCTATACCTTTACTATTCTGAAGACCTGTATTATGTCTCCTCTCAGCCTTCTTTCCTTCAGCAACGCAAAGACTTGTCACAAGATTGTTTCCTTATAAAGTAGCCCCCTAAAGTCTGAAATTACCTTTATTCAATTACCACCTGCCATTGGGCAGAGTTAAACTCCTCATTCATTGATAAAACACTCAACCCATTATTCCACCCAGTTGAAGTGTATGTTTTATTCACTGTTGTTTGTTTTCCTGCTTAGATTAAATTTGCTGAATAAAATGACTCAAGGCACTATTGTACAAAGATGTGTCAACTGGCTATTTCTACCTGCAGTTTATAGGAACTCTTGACATTTCCTGGCAAAGCAGTTGTGTGTTTAATCAGGATTTGACAGCATCATTGAGATTTATTGGCAAATTTTGCTTCAAGAATCTGTTTCGCATCACCCCCGAGTGGCCAAACTGCACAGTATGTTTTGGGTAATCTGAATGTTAAAGCTGCTCAATAAATATTGATGAATCACAATTGAGTACTTGTTTTAATATTGAAGATTTCACAAGTTCATTATTCCAAATAGCAGAAGAACTATTCTTTACTATTTTTGTTTTATTTGCTGAGACAATAGCATTTAATTTTAATATGTACCGGTCCTTTAGTTCCCCTGTAATCTTGGATTTTCTTCTAAGGGCATGTTACCTGGTAATTCTTTATTGGGTTACACATCGACTGCACCTAGCCTGCCCCCAAGCCTCTGCCAATGAGGCCTCTTTGTTGACAATTACTACGAACACTCCTCCCTCCCTCTGAAAAATGACTGGGTGTCTTTTTGCTGTTGTCCAACAGCAGGGTGACTGAAATCAGGAACTCAGTGGCAATTAAACTTGTACCCCACTTCTCTGAGTGGCACAACTTCAAGGCACTTTTGTCCACTGAAGAGGTCATGGGGATGAAATTCTTCAACACAAAATACAGCAATGTCCACTTTTCTCTGTAATTAATAGCTCGCCAACAAAATTGCTGGAGCATATAGCCTTGACATATAGACTCTGGAATAGTTCCCATGGATTGGAGGGTAGCTAATGTAACTCCACTATTTAAAAAAGGTGGTAGAGAGAAAACGGGGAATTATAGATCAGTAAACCTGACATTGGTAGTGGGGAAAATGCTAGAGTCCATTATAAAAGATGTAATAGCAGAGCACTTGGAAAACAGTGACAGGATCGGACAAAGCCAACATGGATTTACAAAAGGTAAATCATGCTTGACTAATCTACTGGAATCTTTTGAGGATGTAACTGGTAGAATAGATAAGGGAGAACCAGTGGATGTGATGTATTTGGACTTTCAGAAGGCTTTCGATAAGGTCCCACCTAAGAGATTAGCGTGCAAAGTTAAAGCACATGGGATTGGGGGTAAGGTACTGACTTGGATAGAGAACTGGTTGGCAGACAGGAAGCAAAGAGTTGGAATAAACGGGTCGTTTTCTGAGTGGCAATCAGTGGCTAGTGGGGTACCGCAGGGATCGGTGCTAGGACCCCAGCTAGTCACAATATATATTAGTGATCTAGACGAGGGAACTAGATGTAATATCTCCAAGTTTGCAGAAGACACAAAGCTGGGTGGGCGTGTGTGCTGTGAGGAGGATGCAGAGAAACTCCAATATGATTTGGACAGGTTGGGCAGATGCAAGGCAGATGCAGTATAATGTGGCTAAATGTGAGGTTATCCACTTTGGTGGCAAAAACAGGAAGGCAGATTATTATCTGAACGGCAACAGATTGGGAAAAGGGGAAGTGCAACAAGACTTGGGTGTCCTTGTGCACCACTCGCTGAAGTTAAGCATGCAGGTGCAGCAGGCGGTTAAGAGGGCAAATGGTATGCTGGCCTTCATAGCGAGAGGATTCGAGTACAGGAGCAAGGATGTCTTGCTGCAGTTGTACAGGGCCTTGGTGAGACCACACCTTGAGTATTGTGTGCAGTTTTGGTGGCCTTATCTGAGGGAGGATGTTCTTGCCATGGAAGGAGTGCAGCGAAGATTCACCAGACTGATAGCTGGGATAGCAGGAATGATGTATGAAGAGGGATTGGGTCGATTGGGCTTGTATTTACTAGAGTTTAGAAGAATGAGAGGGGATCTCATTGAAACTTATAATATTCTAACAGTACTAGACTGACTAGATGCAGGAAGGATGTTCCCAAAGGCGGGGGAGTCCATAACCAGGGGTCACAGTCTAAGGATAAGGGGTAAGCCATTTAGGACTGTGATGAGGAGGAATTTCTTCACCCAGAGAGTGGTGAACCTGTGGAATTCTCTACCACAGAAGGCAGTTGAGGCCAATTCATTAAATATATTCAAGAAGGAGTTAGATATATTTCTTAAGGCTAAAAGGATCAAGGGATACGGGGAGAAAGCAGGGACAGGGCACTGAATTTGGATGATCAGCCATGATCTCATTAAATGGTGGAACAGGCTTGAGGGGCCGAATGGCCTACTCCTGCTCCTATCTTCTATGTTTCTATGAAACTTGTGATGTCTGAGAATATGATTTTGCTAACAGGCCATTAATTCTGGAAAACAAATAGACAGTCTTTCATTTTTCCATCAGGAATTTCTTCTTCCCATGTCTAGACTGACATTACGTGTGAAAATTCTCTCTTCCTAGCCAAAAAAAGTTGCAGACAATGGGGGGAAAAATCTTCTCTGTACATTTAGAAATGAATAGGTACCCTGACGTGATTTCCAGCAGGCATTTAGTCTTGGGGTTCAGTTGATGGTTATAAACTACTTAGGATTTTAATCGCATGGGTTAGAATATTCTATGAACCTAACACTTCCAAGGCATCAATTATTCTATCTATAATAAGTGGACCTGTGATGCTGCAATTCTGAAATCTTGATACTTGTAAGACCCATGCACAGCAGAACCTGACCTGCAGGCACTGGGGCTGGAGTGTGGAAGAATGACATTGGGCTAGATTTTCGGGGAGCCATCAGGCGGGGTTTCAGGCGTGTGTGGGGGGGGGGAAATCCCGAATTCGGGGGTCCCGACACCATCCCGCCCAAAACCCCGCCCCACATAAATTTCAGGGGCGGCAGATACGCGCCCCGCACTGGGACCCGCCGAAACCAGGTGGGAAGGGATTAGTGCCAATTAACCTACCTGTTAACAGGTAGTTAACAGGCAGTTTTTAGCCTAATCCCTATTTTGAGGGGTTTCGTGTGGGTTTCCCGAAGGCTCCAAACCACGCCAAGTTAGCGAGGCGGGCCGTCAGGTTGAAGGAGTTGGAGGGGTCGCGATGTCGGTGCTCAGGTGAGTGATGGGTGCATGAGTGTAAAGGTAAGTGTGTTTGGTGTGTCTAAAGTGTGTAAAGAACTTTTACTTACCTGTACTTACCTTAACAGCCTTTCTTCCTGTAGCCGTCGGGAGCCCATCGCTCAGCCGAAACTTAAAGCTGAACGGCTGCGATCTGTGAAAAGTGACAGCCTTCAGCTTTGAGTGCCGGTGACAGTTCTAACTGAGTCTGTGCAGAATGACTCATGTTAGAAATCAGGCTGTCAGTGTTTCACAGCTTCAAACAGCTGTGAAACGCTGATATTTCATCTGCCAACAACTCTTGACAGATGAAATTTCAGTCTGTGACGTCACCTGTTGCCGGGTGGCCCTTAATTGGCCTGCTGAGCCCGCTGGGCGGGCTTAACAAGGTCAATCAAGGGAAAATCGCGCGGATTGGCCGGACGTCGAAGTCGGCGGGACTAAAACCCAAAAGGGGAAGTCCCGCCTTCTTCCCGACAGGTTCGGCAAAATCTACCCCATTGTCTCTGTGCACTATACTGTAGCAAAATTGTAAATATATTTAGAAGAATACATTGGTGATTTTGATACCTTTTGCACCCACATGGAATCTCCAGCAACTGTAAAAATACACAAAATGCCACATCCTGAACGACCCACCACTTCCATGCTGGAAATAGAGGAAGCTGAACCGACCAGAGAACAGAGCAAGAGTCAACAAGCTAATTCCAGGCAAACCTGCTGGGTCAACCCTCGCACCTCATTCATGGTCGTTCATTTATTGCTAGATATGGGCGTCAATTGATCTTGTGCCTGTGACTCATCCTCTGTGTCTGTTTATCTTTGAATGATAGGAATTCCTGCTAGAATTCTGGGATTGCTTTTAATATTAGGTGGCAAAACAAGGTGCACTTGAGGCAGTTGCAAGGAGGATGCGATTTAGGGGTGATTGCTGCAAGTATAAAAGCCTCAAATAGCTACACGCATGCTTGGTTATTTCTGTAACATCTGCAGTCTTACATTCCTATGTCTAACATCAAATATAGCTCTAATCAATTATTTTCATCTGTCTGCAGTGCAGTGGTGACCCGGAGATTTGTTTTATTTGCAAAGGACTACATGGACTGATGAGAAGGCTCCGTTAGCAATATCTGTGCTCTCACATCTGTCCAAACCTGGCTATTTCTGGTGCAGTCAGTCACATAACAATGAGCCATCATTCAGATTCAAAAACATTTCCATTAATTAATTCAGTACAGAATTAGTTAAGGCACTGAGCTTCATCCCATACTGAAACTAATCTCATGCATTAATCACAATTAGCGAATGTAACTAGAACGTAATGAATGGTATCATCTTTCCACCATCTATTATGTTTGATTAATCAATGCCACAATTTAGCACTGGCTGTTTCCATAGTATTTGTGAAATACCTGACATCATTCCACTAATGTTCAAGGTTATCCTTTTCAACAGATCCTGAATAATTACTGCTTGGAGTTAGCATCCTGTAAACTGGGTAAACAGTCTGGCCATCATAACAGAAGAGCCTATGTTTGAGCATAGGTTGTTGACGAGAGTGGAGTCAGTATTCATTTGTATACCATTACTGACAGATACATACAGTGTTTATTTCTTGCACATATGGTGCATAACTCCAATTTGAAAGCTGTATGTATACAGCTGTCATATTTTAGCCAGCATACATTGCACAAGCAGAGTTGGGAATGAGCATAGCAGAAATGAATGTGAATGAACACTCTATTTCCCGGAGTTAGTTTGATTTGAAAGTTACTGCCATTGTAGCTTCTCAGGTAATGATGTCTCCAATGCATATGTGAAAGCAACATGGGTCACTTTTCAATTATTCCACCCGCCATGTGGTGACCCTGTGCTTTACTCCAAATGGGCAGGGGGCTTCAGAAATTGGTTAATCATGGGGGTGAACCTGAATCCTGCAAAATAAAAACAGAAAATGCTGGAAATGCGCATGAATGTTTTCCGATGCTTTGGCAACATAAGATGTAACTTGTCATGCCAATAAAGCGATTTGAATTGAATTGAGAGAGAGAGAGAGGGAAGGGGAGGGAGAGAGAGAGGGAAGGGGAGGGAGAGAGAGGGAAGGGGAGGGAGAGAGAGAGAGGGAAGGGGAGGGAGAGAGAGGGAAGGGGAGGGAGAGAGGGAAGGGGAGGGAGAGAGAGAGAGGGAAGGGGAGGGAGAGAGAGAGGGAAGGGGAGGGAGAGAGGGAAGGGGAGGGAGAGAGAGAGAGAGCGAAGGGGAGGGAGAGAGAGAGGGGAGGGAGAGAGAGAGAGGGAAGGGGAGGGAGAGAGAGAGAGGGAAGGGGAGGGAGAGAGAGGGAAGGGGCGGGAGAGAGAGAGAGGGAAGGGGCGGGAGAGAGAGAGAGGGAAGGGGAGGGAGAGAGAGAGAGAGGGAAGGGGAGGGAGAGAGAGAGAGGGAAGGGGAGGGAGAGAGAGAGAGGGAAAGGGAGGGAGAGAGAGAGAGGGGAGGGAGAGAGAGAGAGGGAAGGGGAGGGAGAGAGAGAGGGAAGGGGAGGGAGAGAGAGAGAGGGAAGGGGAGAGAGAGAGAGAGAGGGGAGGGAGAGAGAGAGAGGGAAGGTGTAAAGTCTGTGGGTTGTACAGTTAATAATGACACAGACTTCAGGAATAACAAACAAACAGGTCTTTACTATTCGAAGGTCAGGGCGAATCTGCCCAAGGAATCATGCCACAACACTTATATACCGGTGTGGTCACCGTCGGTATTACAGTATACAGAAGCCAAACAAGTAGTGCCACACCTAAAGTAGTTCTCTTAAAGGTGAACGGTTACATACAATAGTTCTCTTAAAGGTAGACGGGTACATACACTACAATCCTCCCTTTTTAGCTTATTACATACAGAGTCCCCATTAAACATAACATATCTTCAACTTCATATAAAACAATTTACAGACATAGTCTCGGTGGGAAACAGTTCACAGGTTCAGTCTCTGCGGGAACAGTTCACAGATTCAGTCTCTGATCTTGACTCGGTCCGAACAACATCTCTTTGGTGTAGATGGTTCACATTGCTAGCGTGACTCGTCCATATCCTTTTCTTGACGTAACAGCTTGAACTTTCGTCCTGCTGAACCAGCAGTGCTGACTTTTACAACAACTGGGTTGCCTTGATATTTTCCTACTTCCCAACTGATTTAACTCCTTTCGGAGGGTCCACGCATGATCTGGTAGAAATGATAATATTTGCGATAGTTATCATCTTCTGCTTCTTCTTTTTCTTTTCTGCTTTTTGGAGATTCTCGGGGCTCCCTTATCAGCTGCCAGCTGTAGCGCCACCAACTCTCTATGTTCCTTCGACTTTAAGTGCTTCATCCTGATTTCGGCACTTTGGGAGTTTTCATCACAAACTGGGCAGACCACATCCTCGTAATATTCAGTGTCACTCAACAGGTCATGGTAATATTCGGGTTCGTCCTGAGTTAGGCCAGCGAGAGGGCCTTCTACTTCCTCCTTACCCATCTGGACGTTAGCTGACTGTGGTTCCATCCCTAGACATCTTTCTTGAAAAGACTTCTTCATGCATTCATCTTCATCCCGCTCTTCCTGGGTTTCCTGCAAATCCTTCACTAATGACCTCATTTGTGATTTCAACACTTCCCCTTCCCTCGGGGATTGATTGATCGGGCTATTCAATCCTTCTACTGGAGCAGCTGTTTCAACATTCTGTTGTTCACATAGACGCGATTCAGCGTACTTTTGGCATCCCAGTAAAGTCTGTTTTGCAACCTCAGCTATTTCCCAAACTTTTGAGAGCTCCGAACTCCTTCCCGTTGAAGATTGAAGCTCGTGTTCAGATTGTTCCCATTGCAGAGTCTTTTCCCTCAGCATATGAAGGAGTTGGCTGACCGTTAACTCTTCCACGGGAACACTGTGGATCAGAGTCTTCTCCATTTCATCCACCTTTTCCTCCAATGCTTCTACCTTCTGTTCCTCTTGTACTTTGGCTTTCAGCGCTCGGAAAAGTTGCGCCCTGATGCTCTCTAGCTCATGTTCAGGGACCATTCTTACAGTCTCTGTGTTTCTTACAGTTTCCTTTTCTTCCACTGAAAGGATTCCCAGTTGAATCTGTTCTTCAAGTTGTTGAACCTCGGACATTGCCGCCTCATATTTGTCTTGGGTTTCCTTCAATATTTTTATGAGTTCTTGGACATCTTGTCTTTCATGTTCTGCCATGTCTTTCACCTCTAATTTCTCATCTATGGATGGAACTTCTACCGATGAGTCTGTCTTGGCCTTGAGCTCATCAAGAATTTCCTGCAGCCTTTGGACTTCTTGCTCATGTTCGACCTTTAGTTGTTCATATGCTTCTACTGAAACTAGCTTTTCGGAGGTTGCCGAGTTAACCCCCTCCAGAATTGTAGCCTGGGCCTGTTCCATACTGTTCTTTCAACTTCTCACACTCTGCTTGTAAGGAGTCGTAGAGAAGAACTGGAATAACATCCTGGCTTCCTGAAGATTCCTCTTCATTTGCTTCTTTCGCAATTTCCTGTTGGAGTTCAGCCAAGGCTGCTATGCTATCTGCCTCTCGAAGTCTCACTGCCATCAAATCTTCTTTATTCCTGCAGTCTATCTCAGCCATTTTCCGATTACTTTCATTTAACTGAGTGAGTAGTCCCTTATTCTGGGCTAAGAGATATTGCACCTTCTCATGTGGACCATAGCACTCCTTCTCTGCTCGACATAGCTGGTTACTGCTGATTTGGTTCTGTGTTTCAAGTTCCAACACCCTTTGCTTAGCTTCTTTCAGTTTCGCCCCTATAAGCTCCTCTTGCAACATGGCCACATTATTCACATCAGGTAAAGAAGCGTTTCTCTTTTCCATGTCCAAGATTTTTTTCTGCATATCTTTAAGTGCACACTGCGATTCAGCTTCTCTTAACCTTGCTTGCACTAGCTCCGTCTCCAATTGCAGAACAAAATCCTCAGTGTAGCGTGGTTTGCCTTTATGCTGTATCTCTAGATCATGCAAATATTCTAACTCCTGAACATCATAAGGGAGATGTGATCGGTAATTGGTCACGATGGCTCTATGGTCGCTCTTTGCTTGAGCTAGCTGCCTCTGCTGTCTTTCCAGGTTCTCCCATTCGGTGTCCCAGAACTTTTCCATTGTTTTCATCTCTTGTACGAGACGGTAACTCAACTGTTCTAATTGTTGTCATACTTTGAAATAAGCTTGAGTCCGAGTTCGGTGTTCTTCCGTCGTGGATAAGTCCTTAACTTGAACAGGCTCAGAATTCTCTGTCAAACTGGAGTTCTGCTCTGAAGCTTTATTCTTCTCGGTAGCATAAGCCTTTATGCATGTCTTCGTTTTCTCCACCATAGTCGGCAAGTTCATTTTAGCCTTGTCTTCCATATTTGAGTTGGTCTTATCGGCATCCGTTTCAGAATCTGAGCTGATAGCTTGCACTGAGTCCTCACTCATTATGACTTTTAGATAGTGCCATTCCATGTCTATTTTCTTGATCCACTCTCGTCCTAGAAGTGGTGGTCCTCCCTCAGATAATACGTACAAGTTCATTCTTGGGTGTTCTTTACCCCTATCTCTCACCTTGACTCTTATCTTCCCCATGGGGTATACCTTATGCCCCGTGTATGTCTGCAATACGAACTTGGTATTTCTTAAGGGTATGTGAGAGAATAGCCGGTGGTAGTCCCTTCGATTTATGACTGATAGAGCTGATCCAGTGTCCAACTCCATTCTTACTTGGACTCCAGCTATTTTTAGTATGACCCAGATAGTTTGTAGGTCAGCTTCCTTACACACATTGTGAATTCTCAGACTACCCAGCTCCTGGCTGTTTGGGTCTGAGTCTGAATTCTGTTCGTCTGAACTCTTCTCAGCCACCTTGTGTACCTTGTTGTACTTTTCTTGTGGTGGCTTCCTTTGGTTGTTGGTCTTCTTCCCTGACCAGCATACCTTAGCGATGTGACCCAGTTTGCCACATTTCCTACATTCTTGGTTCTTAAACCAGCATTGATTCTGGTCGTGTGTTGTCTTCCCACAACGATAGCATTTTGTTGTACTTGAGGTAATTTGGTCCACCCCGAGTGCCGCCGCCTTTAGCTGCATTTCCGCCGTTCCTTTCGCTGCGGCTTCGTGCGATGCGGCTATAAGGACAGCCCTGTCAAGTATGAGGTCGTTCTCTTCGAGTAGTCGCTTTTGTGTCCCTTCCTTGGACAATCCGCATACGAACTTGTCTCGCAGTGCCTCTGTCAGATTCCCTCCGAACTGGCAGCATTTCGCTAGCCTACGCAGTTCGACCAAATATTCCGCGTTGCTTTCGTCTTTCCGTTGCGTTCTTGCATAGAATTTGAATCATTCAGACAACATCAACGGTGTGGGGTTCAAGTGGTCCTTCAGAACAGCCACAATCCCTTCGAAAGTCTGATCCGCCGGTTTAGCTGGTGCTAGTAGATGCTTCAAGAGCCCGTATGTCTTTGCGCCCATCGAGTTTAGCAATGTTATCGCTTTGTCGTCTTCCTCTATTTTGTTGGCTTCACAATAGATCTCGATGCGTTCCACGTACGTGGCCCAGTCTTCTATCTCAGAATTAAAATCGTTAATATTCCCTCGCTTAGGCATCTTCCTTTCCTTGGGAGCAGCACAAGTATTTCTTTAAATTCTTATTTATTATTTATTTATTTCTAAGATGGCGGTATTTCCCGCGAAGATGGCGGTATTTCCCGCGAAAATGGCGGTTTCCCGCTCTTTCCTTCTCTCCCCGCCCCTTCAATGGCGGTCTCCCGCGTCTGTCGTCTTCTCCGCCTAATGGCGGCTTCCCGCGTTTCTTCCCTGGTGGGAGGGGTACGCTTTCCCCACAGCGGATAGGTTCAGCCGCTGGGCTGGCTTCCGCACAGCTCCCCTTACTCGGCTCTGTCTTTCTCTCCCGCTCGCACGGCTCTACCGGCGCTGGGTACCCCGTTCACGGAGAACAGTTCAGCCGCTGGACTGGCTCTCGCGCAGTCTCTCTCCCCTTGCTCGGCTCTGTCTCTCTCTCCCCCACGTTCGGCTCTACCGGCGCTGGGTACCCCGTTGGTGGAGAACAGTTCAGCCGCTGGACTGGCTCTCGCGCAGCCTCCTTTGGTCGGCTCTGCCTCTCCCACATGCCCGGCTCCCGTTCGCCTCCCAGCCCTCACGCAGTCCGGTGCTTCCCTCCCCGGCTGCGGCTGAGTTTCTCTCTTCCCGCGCCTGCACCCGGTCTCAGCGCTTCGTGGCTTCGGTCGCTGCCCGGCTTTTCCCGCCGATCGCGGTCCGGCTATCTCACGACGCCGTTGGACCCGACTTCCTGACCAGCTCTGCTCCCCCTCAACCGTGGTCGAGTGCACAGCCCTTATCCTCCGGATTTCGTTACACTTTTCCCTACTCACAGTCTCCGCGGCCGCCTTGTTTCCTGCTGATCGGCTCACTCCGCACCGTGGTAGAAGGGTAGTCAGTGCCTGTTGCTGATGGAAGCTTTTGTTGCTAAAGTCTTCCTCCTTTCTATTGCTGCAGCCTCGTGTTTTCTTCCAGCAGAACGACGAGGGCGGTTGCCTCTCTTCGACGCTCTTTAGTTGCTTTGGTAGTCTTGCCGCAGGGTATGATTGGACTCGTCGCCACTGTAAAGTCTGTGGGTTGTACAGTTAATAACGACACAGACTTCAGGAATAACAAACAAACAGGTCTTTACTATTCGAAGGTCAGGGCGAATCTGCCCAAGGAATCATGCCACAACACTTATATACCGGTGTGGTCACCGTCGGTATTACAGTATACAGAAGCCAAACAAGTAGTGCCACACCTAAAGTAGTTCTCTTAAAGGTGAACGGTTACATACAATAGTTCTCTTAAAGGTAGATGGGTACATACACTACAGAAGGGGAGGGAGAGAGAGAGGGAAGGGGAGGGAGAGAGGGAAGGGGAGGGAGAGAGAGAGAGAGGGAAGGGGAGGGAGAGAGAGCGGGGGAAGGGGAGGGAGAGAGAGCGGGGGAAGGGGAGGGAGAGAGAGCGGGGGAAGGGGAGGGAGAGAGAGCGGGGAAGGGGAGAGAGTGAGAGAGAGAGGGAAGGGGAGAGAGAGAGGGAAGGGGAGAGAGAGAGAGAGGGAAGGAGAGAGAGAGGGAAGGAGAGAGAGAGAGGGAAGGAGAGAGAGAGAGAGGGGGAAGGAGAGAGAGAGAGAGGGAAGGAGAGAGAGAGAGAGAGAGGGAAGGAGAGAGAGAGAGAGAGGGAAGGAGAGAGAGAGAGAGAGAGAGAGAGGGAAGGAGAGAGAGAGGGAGGGAAGGAGAGAGAGAGAGAGAGAGGGGAGAGAGAGAGAGGGGGGAGAGAGAGAGGGGGAAGGAGAGAGAGAGGGGGAAGGAGAGAGAGAGAGAGAGAGGGGAAGGAGAGAGAGGGGGAAGGAGAGAGAGGGGGAAGGAGAGAGAGGGGGAAGGAGAGTGAGGGGGATGGAGAGAGAGGGGGAAGGAGAGAGAGGGGGAAGGAGAGAGAGAGAGAGAGAGGGAAGGAGAGAGAGAGAGGGAAGGAGAGAGAGAGAAAGGTAGACACAGACAGACCCGGCTACCAAGAGAGGACAGGATATGCTCTCACTGCAGTCAGGGAGTGGTGGAGACAGAGATGCACTTCCTCACAGCTTGTAGAAAATATCAGGGCATAAGGGAGAATTTCTACCCAAAATTCACAAAAATATGCCCGGAATTCAGAAATTTCAATGACGACCAAAAACTCCCATACCTACTCGGGGAAGAGAGAAATTGCGTAACACTAGCGGCACACTATGTTACAGCTTGCCATAAACAGAGGGACAACCACTAAATATAAGAAAAGAGTATATACAAATTATATGAATGTATATTTATACACTCAGGGATATATCTGTTTATACACTGTATGGATAGATCTGTATTTTTGTGAACAAACATGAATGTTTTCCGATGCTTTGGCAACATAAGATGTAACTTGTCATGCCAATAAAGCGATTTGAATTGAATTGAATAGTGTTTTGGGAGTGACCCTTCAGCAGAACTCAAAATTTAGATTTCCAGCATTCACTGTTGTCTATTCATCTTTATTATTGCTCCCATTAGTGGGAGGCCAGAAGATTGGGAAATTTTTAGAAATCAGCAAAGGATGAGTAAAAAAATTATAAAGAGGAAGAAAATGGATTGAGAGTGTAAACTAGCAAAAAATGTAAAAACAGACAGGAAGAGCTTCTACAAGTATATACAAAGGAAGAGAGTAGCTAAAGTAAATGGTGGTCCCTTAGAGGATGAGACTGGGAATTAATAATGGGAAACAAGGAAACGGCAGAGACTTTCAACAAATATTTTGGCCATGATTTTTTCAATGGCGGCGGGTTGGGTGCGGGTCAGGTGAGTTCTGGCTTCCAGTCCCGCCCCCAACTGTATCCGGCCCACGGATGTGATTTTACGTTGATTGACCTTGTTAAGCCCGCCCTGTGGGCTTGCCGGCCAATTAAGAGGAAGCCGGTCACATTATGTCATTTGATGATGCGTCATCTGCCGTTTTTTTTTAAAGGGACCATGCACATTTTCTGTTTTACAGCTTATTTCTCAGTGTTTGACAGCATTGAGGTGCTGCAAACACTGACAATCACTGTACAAAGGTGAACTCTTTCACCCAGACTCTCCAATGACTCCCTCCATAGGCTGAAATAGATGGCGGCTGCAGGTGAGGTGACAGAAGCGATCTGTCACTGGTGAGAGAGGTTCTCCCAATGAGGTGGCTATCGACATTGATTTCAAAACTGGTTACCTAAAGAAATGTGTAAATGCACTAAAAATGAATTTCCCAACATTTTCTTACCTCTGAAACTCACCAGTGCACCCTTGGATTCTTCACACCACTTCTGCAGCTGTCATCAATCCATGAACATTACAGCAGACTCACAACACGCCACACTTACCTGGTGTGGTGTCCGGACATCGGGAAACCCGAAGCAGAAGCGGCAAAATTAAAAAATAGCCTGTCAACTACCTGTTAATAGGCAGGTAATTGGCTTTAATCCTCTTCCTGCCGCTAGGTGTCGGGTCCATGCGCAAATCGGGGACCTGACACTTGGGAAAATTGTTTGGAGGCGGGGTGACGGCTTGATCACAACCTGCCATCAATCAAAATGATTTTACTCTTTGACCCACCTCCAAACCGGCCCTCTGAGTGCTGGCAAAATCCAGCCCTTTTTATCTGTCTTCATGGTAAAAGACACTAAAAGCACCCCAATAATAGTAGATAATCAAGGGGCAAAAGGGAGGGAGGAACTTAAAACAATCACTAGAGAAAATGTACTAGGCAAACTAATGGGACTAAAAGCTGACAAGTCCCCTGGACCTGATGGCCTGCATCCTAGGATCTTAAAAGAGGAGGCTGCAGAGATAGTGGATGCATTGGTTGTGATCTTTCAAAATTCCCTAGATTCTGGAAAAGTCCCAGCGGATTGGAAAACCGCAAATGTAATGCTCCTATTCAAGAAAGGAGGGAGACAGAAAGCAGGAAGCTATAGGCCGGTTAGCCTAACACCTGTCATTGGGAATATTCTGGAACCCATTATTAAGGTAGTCGTAGCAGGACATTTAGAAAATTATAATAAAACCATGTTGACTCTGCTTGATTGTATGAAAGGGAAATCATGTTTGAAAAATTTATTAGAGTTCTGTGAGGATGTAACAAGCAGGGTGGATCAAGGGGAACCAGTAGATGTAGTGTGTTTGGATTTCCAAAAGGCATTCGATAAGGTGCCACATAAAAGGTTACTGCAAAGAGCTCATGGTGTTGGGGGTAATATATTAGCATGGATAGATGATTGGCTAAATAACAGAAAACAGGGAGTCGGGATAAATGGTTCATTTTCAGGTTGGCAAACTGTAACTAGCGGGGTACCACTGGGATCAGTGCTGGGGCCTCAACTATTTACAATCTATATGAATGACTTGGATGAAGCAACCGAGTGTACTGTAGCCAAATTTGCTGATGATTCAAAGATATGGTGTGGAGATGCCGGTGTTGGACTGGGGTGGACAAATGTAAGAAGTCACACAACACCAGGTTATAGTCCAACAGTTTTATTTGAAATCACAAGCTTTCGGAGCGCTCCGAAAGCTTGTGATTCAAAGATAGGTGGGAAAGCAAGTTGTGAGGAGGACACAAAGAGCTGGATTTTCATTGAGGTGTCAGGTAGGAGGCGGGACTACAACGTTTGGGGTTGTAGTCCCGCCTCCATCGAGTTCTAGCCAACCCACGCGATTTTGACTTGATTGACCTTGTTGAGCTCACCCAGCGGGCTCAGCAGGCCAATTAAGGGCCACCTGGCAACAGGTGACATCACAGATTGAAATTTCATGTGTCAAGAGCTTTTGACAGATGAAATATCAGCGTTCGACAACTGTTTGAAGCTGTCAAACACTGACAATCTGTACTCCAAGTTAATTCCTTCCTCTCAGGATGATTTATTGATCTCTCTGGAACAGGAAGCTGGCGGCCATTCTGCTTTCTGTGCCGGTGAGATGAGGGACTCCCGAGGCCTGAAGGAAGGAAGGCTGTAAAGGTAAGTAAAGGTTAGTAGAACTTCTTTAAACATTTTACACAGACCAAACACACTTACCTCTGCACTCATGCACCCATCACTCACCTGAACACCGGACATCTCGACCCCTCATAGAAACAGGGAAAATAGGAGGAGCAGGCCATTCGGCCCCTCGAGCCTGTTCTGACATTTAATGAGATCATGGCTGATCATCCAAATTCAGTGCCCTGTCCCTGCTTTCTCCCCATATCCCTTGATCCCCTTAGCCTTAAGAAATATATCTAACTCCTTCTTGAATATATTTAATGAATTGGCCTCAATTGCCTTCTGTGGTAGAGAATTCCACAGGTTCACCACTCTCTGGGTGAAGAAATTCCTCCTCATCACAGTCCTAAATGGCTTACCCCTTATTCTTAGACTGTGACCCCTGGTTATGGACTCACCCGCCATCGGGAACAGCTTTCCTGCATCTAGTCTGTCTAGTCCTGTTAGAATTTTATAAGTTTCAATGAGATCACCTCTCATTCTTCTAAACTCTAGCGAATATAAGCCTAATCGGCCCAATCTCTCTTCATACATCATTCCTGCCATCCCAGGTATCAGTCTGGTGAATCTTCGCTGCACTCCTTCCATGGCAAGAACATCCTCCCTCAGATAAGGCCACCAAAACTGCACACAATACTCAAGGTGTGGTCTCACCAGGGCCCTGTACAACTGCAGCAAGACATCCTTGCTCCTGTACTCGAATCCTCTCGCTATGAAGGCCAGCATACCATTTGCCTTCTTAACCGCCTGCTGCACCTGCATGCTTACCTTCAGCGAGTGGTGCACAAGGACACCCAGGTCTCATTGCACTTCCCCTACTCCCAATCTATTGCCGTTCAGATAATAATCTGCCTTCCTGCTTTTGCCACCAAAGTGGATAACCTCGCATTTATCCACATTATACTGCATCTGCCCAATTGCCCAACCTGTCCAAATCATACTGGAGTTTCTCTGCATCCTCCTCACAGCACACACGCCCACCAAGCCCTTCATCCCGATGGCCCGCCTCGCTAACTTGGCGTGGTTTGGAGCCGTCGGGAACCCCACATTTCAGTAAAAATAGGGATTAGGCTAAAAACTGCCTGTTAACTACCTGTTACCAGGCAGTTAATTGGCACTAATCCCCTTCCCGCCTCGGGGAGGCGGGTCCCAGTGCGGGGTGGGTACCCGCCTCCTTTGAAACTGGCATGGAGGCGGGTTGGGGTCGGGACCCCCCGATTTTGGGATTTTAAACCCCCACATGCCTCCAACCCCGACTCCATGGCCCAATGAAAATCCAGCCCAAAGAGTCTGCAAAGGGATATAGATAGGTTAGTGAGTGGGCAACAATTTGACAGATGGTGTATAATGTGGGAAAATGTGAGGTTATCCACTTTGGAAGGAAGGATAGAAAAGCAAAATATTATTTAAATGGAGAGACTACATAATACTGCGGTACAGAAGGATCTGGGCATCCTCGTACATGAAACACAAAAGGTTAGCATGCAGGTACAGCAATTAATTAGGAAGGCAAATGGAATATTGGCCTTTTATTGCAAGGGGGATGGAGTATAAAAGTAGGCAAGTCTTGCTACAACTATACAGGGCATTGGTGAGACCACGCCTGGAGTACTGCGTAGTGTTTTAGTCACCTTACTTAAGGAGGGATATACTTGCATTGGAGGGTGTTCAGCGAAGGTTCACTTGGTTGATTCCTGGGATGAAAGGGTTGTCTTATGAGGAAAGGTTGAGGAGGTTGGGCCTATACTCATTGGAGTTTAGAAGAATGAGAGGTGATCTTATTGAAACAAAATAGATTCTGAGGGGGCTCGACAGCGTAGATGCTGAGAGGACTTTTTCCCCTCGTGGGGGAATCTAGAACTAGGGGTCATAGTTTCAGGATAAGGGGTCGCCCATTTAAGACAGAGATGAGGAGGACTTTCTTCTCTCAGAGGGTCGTGAATCTTTGGAATTCTCTACCCCAGAGAGCTGTGGAGGCGGAGTCAGTGAATATATCCAAGGCTGAGATAGACAGATATTTGAGCTGCAGAGCAGTCAAGGGGTATGGGGAACAGGCAGGAAAGTGGAGTTAAGGCCAAGATCAGATCAGCCATGATCTTACTGAACGGCGGAGCAGGCTCGAGGGGCCGAATGGCCGACTCCTGCTCCTATTTCTTATGTTCTTATGACTTTCATTATTTGCTGTAATATGCTCTGCCACCATATAACCTGCATTTGATTTTCTGAAGATTCAAATGCCGAGCAGCCATATATCTCATGCACTATATTTTCATATACAGGACAGTTCGAGATGCTGAGGACCATTTACATTCATGTCGCACATATCGCTTTGCGCCTGCTATGGCAAATTCCTTACAAAGTCTCATTGGTCTTATCAGTGCAGTGCATATCGACCTGGCTGGAGATGGAACCTGTGACAACCACCTTTTCTGAAAAAAATGCAGAAGAGTATATGTGTGATATTTAAAATACTCCCTAAATTGAAAATCCATCTTATAATCCCCCATGTGTTGACACGCTTGGAAAACATCCCAATGAAGGGTTTAATGCCATTACTAGTATGAGGGGGTATGTGGACAATTCAGTTTGATTGCTAAGTGCACACTTCACAAGTAAACAGCACAATTCTAAAGGACACTTTCCATATTTATTTATGAAAAGTGGTCTGGAAAGGAAAAAGAATGTCATACATTTATCCCAAAAATACATCCACGCCCTTTTCTTTCTTGCTTAGATGAACAGGGTAATCAACCATGTTTGCCCTTGTGTTTGTACTTCTCCAGAATAATGCTTCAGGCTATTAATTTAGCCTTTGAAATACACAGCCTCTCTTCAGAGTCCTAAAAGGATTCTGTTAAGGACAGAACCCGACTCCAAATGAAGCAGTAAAGGATTTGGGTTTTGCAATCTTTCTGTTCAGTCAAAGATCATCAGCAATTCATCCATGGGTACAATAAGGCTGTCTACAAATGTGCATTTATTTCAAAACTTTATTTTACTTCAATGCCTCCATGTGCAGCATCTTTAATGTAACTGTGTTTCAATTGTATGGAACGGGTTAGGCATTCCAAACAGACAAGGGCAGTACACAGTGGGTAAGTCTAACAATTCACTCTCATCTGGTACTGTATAACAGTGTATGCATCAATGTCAATTCCTGTGGTGTGTTGGCTGTAAACTAGGCAAACTGCATGCCTACCAAACAGATGAGTTGGTAACTACAAAACATCCGGAACGCTGATCGAGCGGGCTTCAACCCAATTTTAAAGCTTCGCTATAAGTGGTTGCAGTTGGCTATAATATACAAATAGGTGTGCATGTTTAACAGGCCAAAAAGATTTTAAAAGCTGGGCGACAAATAATATGCGTCAATCGAACCTTAATACATCACAAAAGATTCAGTTTGGATGTGCTTTAATGCTGGTTTGGTTCAGTTGGTAAAACTCTCATCTCTGGGTCAGAAGGTTGTAGATTGAAGCCCATTCAGGACTTGAAATCATATTATAGGCTGACACCTTAGATCCTGAGGCTAATATGTGGCAATACGACCATAAATACGCGGATATGTCACAAACCTTGTAGCGCTGTGTCACATTACAAATTCTTACCATAATAACATTTTGTTATGCTGGAAAATTATTGTAGATTGGTGAGATTCAGTTAAGCTAGCCCATATGTTGTTGTACTGCTATGCATTTTTCCTAGAATAGGTAATTATTTTTACCAGTAAAACCGTTATTGTTATTAGGGTGAAGTGGTAGCTTTATCAAAGCTACAATGTTTATGCGAGTATTTGATAGCAACCCAAATGACCTGACTTGTCTCTGTTTCAGTTGTGGAGAAAGAGGATGTATACATAGATAATCTTTGTATACGGAGTGGAACGGAGTACCTGTGTGATAACCAAATGGCTTTGTGGTTCTAGTTAAAGTATGGATAGTTGGATACAAGTGTAGGTCAGAACAGAACAGAATAGAACAGAGCACACCCAAGAACGTGCTGTGCTGAAATCACTGTACTTCTGTTCGCAGATACTCTTTTCTGTATTTCACAGTGCTGTTCAATAATGTTAGTCACTTTAATTCTCCGCTCCAGTCCCACTCTGACCTCGGCCTCTTACACTGTTCTAACGAAGCTCAACATAAGCTCGAGGAACAGCACCTCATCTTTCGATTAGGCACTTTACAGCCTTCTGGGCTGAACATCAAGTTCAACAATTTCAGACCATAACCTCTGCCCCTATTTAATTCACATGGCAGCTGTTGATGATTCTGCCATTCCCATTTACACCTCTTCCAGACTCATCTTTTGTTTCTTTACTTGACCCATTACCATCATCTTTTGCTTTGCGCCATCATCCTTATTTAAGGAGGGATATACTTGCATTGGAGGCAGTTCAGAGAAGGTTCACTAGGTTGACTCCTGGGATGAAGGGGTTGTCTTATGAGGAAAGGTTGAGCAGGTTGGGCCTATACTCATTGGAGTTTAGAAGAATGAGAGGTGATCTTGTTGAAATGTATAAGGTACTGAGGGGCTTGACAAGGTAGATGCCAAGAGGATGTTTCTCCTCGTGGGGGAATCTAGAACTAGGGGGCATAGTTTCAGGATAAGGGGTCAAGGTATTTTGATTTTGTATTAGTAAAATAATTGTTGTTGTGAGCTTAATTATTTGGTGTCCAAAACTATAAGACTCTGGGCTAGAAATTCAGTTGGTTGCGCCAGCCGTTAGTGCCTTAGGAGGAGTAGATGTCGAGCGCTAGGCGGCTAGCGTCCGGGCGCTGTGCGATCTGCGCCTCGCCCCAACTTCAGTAGAGATTTAGCGCCGGCGCAAAGTCTTTGCGCGCGCTTAGCTGTGCGCGCAGATCATGACGTCATTTCCTCGTGCAACGCCCTTTGTGCGCCCCAATCCGGAACTTGAGTCGCGCCGCCCCATTGTGCGCCTGGCGCCTCTTGCGACTGTTGAGTGGAACGGTGCTCAGCCGATGCGGGGGGCGCAAATTAAACGACACTCCTCCTGCAGTAGATACGGCAGCCGTATTGCAACACTTCTGTGTGGGAGACTGATCTTGTGGGAGGATGAGGATGAGGATGAGGAGGAGGAGGATCCGTACCACATAACAAACTAATGCCGGCCTTTCAGAAACACAAATGCACCCTCCCCCTTTAAGGGCTCACCGGCGCCAGAGTGACTGCCGTCAATCAACAGCTCGTCGCACCTGCCCTGCGCCCGACTTCTGGGTTTTCGCCCTGGGCCGCCGGCTTAGCGCCTAATGATAGTCGTGCATCGCCTGTTTTAGCGCAGCAGCAACCTCTTAGGGCGATGCGACTGAATATCGGCGAAGGGGGCTCGACTTTGCGCCGGGCGCAAACTTTAGCGGCCGCCCGACTTTACCGCCCCAAAAGTGGCTTTACTGAATTTCTAGCCCTCTGTCTTTAGAGGGTCAATAATCACATTTTTAAAATGGAGGTCTCCTCTGCCTGTTCTTATGGCTCTGGTGGATGTTAAAGTTTCCACTTCACTATTTGACTCCTTCTGCCTAAAAATTCTTCCTCAACCAATACCACCAAAAAGATTCATTGCTCAAGGAACTTGCTGTGTGTAAAATGGCTGCTATATTTGCCTACATAACAATAATCTCTTAATTTCCAAGTAATTCATTATACCTGAAGTTATGCTAAACTTGTATCAAACCTTGGTTAAACCACACTCGGAGTACTGCGTACAATTCTGATCGCCATATTATAAAAAGGATATAGAGGCACTGGAGAGGGTGCAGAGAAGATTTACAAGGATGATAGCAGAAATGCGAGGGTATACCTATCAGGAAAGGATGAACAGGCTGGGTCGCTTTTTGCTTGAAAAAAGAAGGCTGAAGGGTGGCCTAATTGATAAAATTATGAAAGGTTTTGATAGAGTAGATAGAGAGAGAGTGGGGAAGAGCATAACTAGAGGCCGTCAATATCAGATAGTCACTAAGAAATTAAATAGGGAATTCAGAAGAAACTTCTTTACCCAGAGAGTGGCGAGAATGTGGAACTCGCTACTACAGGGAGTAGTTGAGGCAAATTGTATAGATGCATTTAAGGGGCGGCTAGATAAGCAGCTGACATAGAAGGGAATAGAGGGTTATGCTGATAGAGTTAGGTGAAGAAAGACAGGAGCAGGCTTGAGTGAACCATAAACGCCGGCATGGACTGGTTGGGCCAAATGGCCTGTTTCTGTGCTGTATATCCTATGTAATCCTATGAAGTGCTTTCTCACGTTTCTGAGAAACCTAACTAGGTGCTATATAAATGTAAGTCACCACTTTTCTTTTAACCACAGCTGCAGCTTTGAGATCCTTCCAACAAAATTTGGCATGTTTTAGCAGCGTAGCAGCAAAGAATCTGGCTGCCTTCTCCTTCCCCGCACAAAATAAAAGACACTGGCCCAGAAATTCGGGTCTCCACGGGTGAGTACGCATGGGGTACTCACCCGTAGGCCCAACGGAAGTGCCAGTTTTGTGCATGCACTGCGCATGCGCGGGAAACCGGAACTTCCATTCCCTTAAAGGAAGGAGTTCAGAGGTCAAACGCGTCCACCGGAGAGGCAACGTGTGCGCATGGAACTTACGTTTTTTTTTGCAGGTTTCTCCGGGAGGGTAAGTCTCCAGGAGTTACACATGTAAAAAGCAGGCGCAAGGCCTGCTTTTAAGAAGGTAAGTGGTGAATTAATTAAAATTAAAACATTTTTTCCACAGGTTTATTATTTTTAAATACTTTAAAGAAAGGTAAGTTTATTTTTAGCCCCGTTAGAAAATGTAATTCATTTTTTCAAAAATTTAAATTATTGTTTAAAATTGTTATTTTATGTAATTTATAGTTATTTTTAAAATGTGATGATTTTTAAAAAATTTATTTGAAGTTTTAGTGATGTTTTGGGGCTTATAGTATTTATAGGTTTTGCAGCTCTTCCTGTCAATTTTATGAATGAAGCATTCCCTGCTACCATTGGCTCTCCATGGCCCACGTGATCCCAGGGATCGCATCGAACTAACTGCGCCCCTGGGATACGCAAGCACTGAGCGCCGGCAGTTGGAGGAGGCCCAGGATCGGAATTCCATGTGGGCCCACAGCTCAACAGCCGGCGCGCTAGGTAAGTGCAGGTCGGAGGCTTGCACCCGCGGGAAGCCTCCGACCTGAATTTCTGGGCCAATAATTGTTTTAGTCTCACTTGAATCTTCCTTGTCTTGAATTATAGCGTCCTGAAAGGATAAAGTCCATGTTTGAAATAAGTAGATGTGGCAAAAACAAATGCATTACCAAGTGTCACGCAAGAGAGCACGTTATCTGTACCATGCATTCCATTACTATGAGCACTGTTCCAACTAGTGATACCAAACAAATATTGATACCGAGTCCTCCTCCAGCAAAATTTAACTTGCTCTCCAATAGCGACTCCTCTATTACAGCCAATGAATTGTCAGCTTTTATGCCATGTGTTGTAAATCAAACTCAGATTTTTGGATGGGAGTAAAAACATATTTCAAGGAATTTAACCAGCAGATAACCTCAGCAGAGAAATAATTGCTACAGAAAAGCTACACAACACTTGGTAAAATCAAGCTGATTACTGGTCACGCCTGGTCACACAGCTCACTTGAAGTTGGGCAGTTTCAGACACTCAGTTGTGGACATGAAATCAGTTCAAATGTAACCAGCTCAACACAATGAATTCTTTAAGGTGGGTCACTGAAGATTCGCCGATCCACACAGGATGGCAAGTTAACGTCACAGAACTCCCCATCCTCCCCAAGGCAAAGAGAGTGGTCTCACATATGAGAGCTGATGCCAAGCTCCTGCATGGTGTAAAATCAGTTGGCTTCTATGCTGAGCCACTCGGCAGGTCAGACCTGAGAGTGGTGGGCAGGGTAGGTGAGAGTCGATCCCACGGGGGGCGGGCGAGCGAGCACAGGCCGACAGCAGGCCTCGGTGCTTTTGTAGAACCAGGAGGGACATTTGCTCCTCCTGGCCCGACAGAAATTCTGCCCCCAAAATATCTGGGCCTATTGTGGATCAGCCACAAGGACTCCATTTAAGGACTGCTGGCTCGGGTGCTCAATGCCTTGTACAAATCAAATCAAATCAACTTTTATTGTCATTGTTAGTGCACAAGTGCAGAACAACGAAATGTAGGCTTGCGGCTCCTGAGAGTGTACATTTAGATTAAGACATTTAAACATTCAACATACATTTGGCTTGTAATACATTAACATAAACATAACCATAATAAAGTGCATTGGCAGATGTGCAGGCTTTAGAGTTTATTTGTGGAGTTCAGTAGGATGACAGCCCTGGGAAAGCTGTTCCTAAATCTGGTCGTACGGGTACGAATGCATCTGTAGCGTCTCCCAGATGGCAGGAGGGCGAACAGACTGTGGCTGGGGTGGGTAGGGTCTTTGATGATGGACCGTGACCTCCGTAAACACATTCTGCGCAGTTGTACCTGAAAATTGCAAACGGGGTCCTACAACTGGCGTAGGACCCCAATTTGTATATCTAAGCAGCCTCATGCCCCAAAACGAGGAGACACGCAACGCCCACCTGAAAATTGCATTGAGCAGGTTTTGGCCATCCATGGGGTAGTTGCTGTGCCCCCTCGATTTTCAACTGCCGGCTGTCCTTTTTTTCGAGAAACGAAAAGGATGGCTGTCAATTGAAAATCAGCTGCATCAATTTTGAAGAACTTCCATTGAAAAACTCTTTTCACCTCATGTAAGACACTAACCTCTAACATATTGACAATGATAATGGATGCCAGGATCCATCAGAAATGAACAGCTCATCGCAAAGAAGATTGCTTATGTAAATTAGGAAAATATTAAATGGTGATCTGAATCCAACAGCACCAGGCCAGAATAAACAAACCAGGTGATCATGCATAATTCATGTTATATCAAGAAACTGTGTCAAAATACATGGCTAAGAATAGCTATAAAGTTGCATTTTAATTTATGGGCTCAGATCTTGTCCTAAACTGCAAGGAGAAATCCACATGTGCATTACACTCTGTGGAGTCAGCAGCATACAGTCCATGGTTTTATTGCTAATTCAGGTCTGATGTTAATAACTTCTTGGGTTCAATGGCGTTACTTACTCCCTTGGTGGGATCCCATGTCTCTTGTGCTCTGGGGTTGACTCAGAGTTTTCAATATCTACTCATGGATACCAGAAACGTGCGTTTCTCCATTCTTTTGATGGGCAGAAGTGCTAAACACTCTGGTAAGACGAGACCGCAGAAAAATCAAGAAGGTTAATTTAGGAGAATATGGGTCTGAACAATAGTTGCAATTTCAGACTTTTACAAAAAAAACTGCAATTGTAACCCTTCCCATAACAACATGAAACAACAAAGGCATGCTGCGCTATCCTGAGCAACGGATGGAATATTCACTCGTCGTTTTCTTTCCCGTTGAATCAGCTTCCAGCTAGGAAAACCAACCTGCTGCATCTTAATTCCCAACTCGGGTCAAGATCTGCCTTCACGCCATCTAATGCTCAGTAGGAGCATTCTTAACATACATTACATTACAGCAAGGCTCCCCCTTTATAGTACGATCAGAAATCCCCAAATGTGACAGTTGTCAAAACTGTTTTCTGAGTTTATCGAGAACCAAATGAACCACGAGAATAATAGAATTTAAGGCTGAATCTTTAAGATAAGTGTAAAGATTGACCAAGATCAATAAATAACATCTAAAATATTAAGGGTGAAAAATTCGGTTGGTTCGCGCCTCCCGTTAATACCTCCAGGTGGCGCTAACGGGGTGCTAGGAACTTAAGTGCCCGAGCGCGGCGATTTTAGCGCCGCTCATGAAATTGACCAGTCGTTTTGCGGCGGCACTAAACACTACTGCCGCGATCTCCTGCACCCGCAGATTGTGATGTCAGTCGGGCATGCAATGCCCCGGTAGCGCCCAGGACCGGATATTGAGTTGCGCCCCCTGCCTTAGCGCCTGCCGCTAGGAACAACAGGTAGAGTGGAACGTTTTCAAGTCGGGAAGGAGCTGGGGAAGCGCTATTTAAAGGCGGGTGCTTCCTGCCTTTTCTTGTCGGCAAAATTTTTGGTACACGCAGGTTGAAAGGGAGAGAGACATCTGGAAAGATTTAACGCTGTCCTAAGACGTTTTGGCCCTCAGCACCACTTCTTAGGTTCCTGAGCGCCGAGCTCATTCCCTGGGCCTATCCATTAGTGCTTCCAACACAATTGCTTTAGAGGTCTCTCCAGGCCGAGTTTCAAGGCTTCAATGAGCAGGGAGTGGCTGGCCAGCAAGATGGCCGGCCAGCAAGATGGCCCCTCCCCTTTAAGAACTGGACGACACCAGTCTGTCTGGCTTCCATGGTAACTGATATCGCCTGAGCTTCGGTACCATTCTGAGGTAGCACCTCGCTCCCCGACGTTTACAGCGCCTGATTTAGCGCTCAAATCAACTCCAGGGGTGATAGAGGCAAATTTTGCAGTCAGAGGCGATAATTAGCGCCGGGCGCTAAACTTTGCGCCTGGCCGATATTAGCGCCCCAAAATGGGCGATACCCAATTTTTCCCCCTAAGTCCCTATTACTCGAGAAACACTTTTGCAAAATAAAGGTTTGATACATTTGCTGCCCTTCCTTGTAAATGTTAGCTCCTGGTGTTTTATTCGAGAATATCTCAATAAAAGGCAAAATGCTAAATTTGCTTCCACCATGGCAGACTGGTCAGTAAAGTGAAAGCCCATGGGATCCAAGGGAAAGTGGCAAGTTGGATCCAAAATTGACTCAGTGGCAGGAAGCAAAGGGTAATGGTCGACGGGTGCTCTTGTGACTGGAAGGCTGTTTCCAGTGGGGTTCTGCAGTGTTCAGTACTAGGCCCCTTGCTTTTCATGGTATATATCAATGATTTGGACTTAAATGTAGGGGGCATGATTAAGAAGTTTGCAGATGATACAAAAATATCAATGGTCTAGTCAGGTGGGAAAAAAAGTGGCAAATGGAATTCAATCTGGAGAAATGTGAGGTAATGCAGTTGGGGAGGGCTAACAAGGCAAGGGAATGCACAATAAATGGTAGGATACTGAGAAGCGGAGAGGAACAGAGGGATCTTGGAGTGCATGTCCACAGATCCCTGAAGGTGGCAGGACTGGTAGATAAGGTGGTTAAGAAGGCATACGGGATACTTGCCTTTATTAGCTGATGCACAGAAGAGAAGAGCAGGGAGGCTATGCTAGAATTGTATAAAACACTAGTTAGATTGCAGCTAGAATACTGCGTGCAGTTCTGGTCACCACATTACAGGAAAGATGTGATTGCACTAGAGAGGGTACAGAGCAGATATATGAGGTTGTTGCCAGCACTGGAGAATTTTAGCTATGAGGAAAGGTTAGATAGGCTGGGATTGTTTTCTTTGGAACAGAGGAGGTTGAAGTGTATAAAATTATGAGGGGCCTAGCTAGAGTGGATAGCAAGAACCTATTTCCCTTAGCAGAGAAGTCAATAACCAGGGGTATCGATTTGAAGTAATTGGTAGAAGGATTAGGGGGGAGTTGAGGAGAGATTTTTTTCAGCCAGAGGGTGGTGGGGGTCTGGGACTCACTGCCTGAAAGTGTGGTAGAGGCAGAAATCCTCATCGCATTTAAAAAGTACTTGGATATGCACTTGAAGTGCAATACACTTCAAGTCCACAGACCAAAAGCTGGAAAGTGGGATTCGGCTGGATAGCTCTTTTTCGGCCGGCACAGACATGATGGGCCGAATGACTTCCTTCTGTGCCGTAAACGTCAATGATTTTATGAAGCAACTGACATATTATATAGCAGTGACTCTCACTGCATAGATTCCAGTGCACCAAACCCTTTTCCAAATAATTCCCAATGTATAACATTTCAAAAGAGAACGTTGTTTCTCATTTAATTCCATGCGTTTCTAATTTAAGCAAAATATAATCCATAATAATTGTCCCAGTTTTTGTGATCAGCACACTATTGCTTCTCCTCTGCCTGATGGCATTCAAATTTTCTTTGTACAGATGCAAAGATACTGGATAGTGCAGTGGCAGAGTGTAATAAGCTCCTGGTTTGCATCCTTGACTCCCAATATTTGCGAGTTCTTGATCTTACCTTTGCAACTGGGGGAAATGGGGAGCAAAAGCTAGATATTTGCCCACTGGAAAAGAGGGAGGTTAAAGCATAGAAATGAGTGGCGGCCATCTTAGCGATACTCTTGAGCATGTCCGACCAGCTGACACAAGCACAGAAAGATCTAAAGGAAGGAGCGTGGAAAAAGAATGACGTATATAAGGTTACAGAGACAAACTAGAGATCGTCTGTCGGCTGTTGGTGAGGATTAATGCCGAGCTAATATTTGCTTGAGAGTTTCCCCCAGCTTATATTAAAAAGACATGGCCGCCCCTGCAAAGCAGCAAGAAAGATTCGTCTTTTAAAATGTTTATGCAACAATTCTTGTGTCTGTGTATTTTGCTGCAAATTAGAGATGCCAATCTTGGTTATTACTGCTCACAACATAGCCTACAACATGCAAAAGCTCTCAAGAGTACCATACAATTGTTTGGAATGCAATAAAGATGGTTATTACAGCAATTTAATAATTCTATATTACTTGCTCGTTGAGATTTTTATTGATATATATATTCATGTGATATAATAATCTAGTTTTAATAAAATTACAAAGTATTACCTACAATACAGTCAACTCCAAAACAAAACTGATCCAACCACTGAATTCCACTATAGCAAACTCCTTCCCAGTCATTCTTCTCCATGATTCCGCACTGCATGGCATTCCAGTGGATTAAACATCTTATTCACACCGTGTTTATCGTTGGAACAGATTGCTGAATGATTAATTTAATTGAGTGTGTGTGTATGTGTGTGTGCATGAGTGAGTGTGAGTGAGTGTGCCTGAGAGTGTGTGGTGCTATGAGAGAGAGTGTGAGAGAGAGAGAGAGAGAGAGAGAGAGTGAGTGAGGAGAGAGTGTGAGAGAGTGAGTGAGTATGTATGTGTGTGAGTGAGTGAGTGCTGTGTGAATGTATATTGGGGGGTGGGGCGGAGATATAGAGATTTGGCTATTTTATGCCAAACATGATCCAAATTCATCTTTATCCACAAAGCCTTTTATTTCTCCACTAACTGCAAAGTCGGATAACATTTATTGGGATTCAACTGTACGTGTTTACTTATTTATAAAACTGATATAATGTGGTGAAACTGGTTATGCTGATAACCTTGTGAAGTAACCATATTATTCACAGCTACTGATAGTTGCCTCCTCACCGCAATTTCATTCTTGAAGATATTTAGTTTCCAGCATATCCCTGGTCTAAAAGTATTTGCTCATTTGTCGCAGTTTGTGAATATCATGAATATTTTGATGACAGGATTTTTTTTTCATTTCACAGTACTGGAGTGTTATGAAAAGGCTAGGATACATCAAAAGAAAGTGATTGATATGATGGCAGAGAGTAAGTAGCAAACCTGTATTCGTGCAAGTGCTGCATTTGGTAATCCAAAACATTTATTAGCAGCCCACAGATCACAGCAAGCGTGTGTCCACCAGGTAAAAGATGACACGTCACTCACATCCAGCACTCCGGTATGTCTCCGCTTTAGCTCGTACGTTTACAGTACATATGTGGAAAAAACTGACAATTCATTCATATGCAGCAATGTACGACTCGTGTGTTTCAGTCTTGACGCCTGTGTGGTAAAAGCTGATAATTCACCATCTCAGTACTATTCAGCTTACATACAGATCAGTTGTAACTATTGCATACTGGTAGCATGCACCATACTGGTACTGTACAACTCCTGCATACCATAGTTTTACAGCGTATATAGGACTTAACTGGATTAAGCTGTATTCAATATACGATAGCCAGAGACACGAAGCTAGTCAGAAAAGAACCAGTGTTTCTAACATCTTTGATGGGTGCAGCGAGCTAGGATATCTCTCGCACAAATGGTATATTTCTGCACAAATTATCAAGTGAAACAAATACTGTATGTTGAATGTAGGAATAGCGGATCTCCAGTGGTGCTGCACTGGAGCATGGTTGTGATGTTTAGTCGCTAGCTTGGCCTGTCCCTTTAGGCCACTGCTCAAGTATTTGATGTGGAAATCCAGATAATTGTATCTACTTGCAACGTTCAGGCTAATAGTCAGTCGAGTCCAGGATGGAATGTCTGGCTGTGGGAATTGAACCCACAACCAATTGACTCAGAGGCAAGAGTGCCATCAGCTGAGCCACGGCTGACATGTGTTACCTGGATTGCTCTGCATATGCTTGCTGCACTTTGTTCCTGTAACCAAGTAGAACATCTGACATGTGATAGACAGCCACTAAATATATTGTTTGTATGATCTCTCATGGTGCTGCTCAATGTGAGTCGGACCTTATGCTGTGACAGGGAGGCAGGAATTTGGAAAGATAAGAGATCGCCCCATTTACAATGAACGATGTGTTTTCTGATCCGTTCCTAGAAAATACCCATTGCAGGTAACTAAATAAATATTACAATTTGCGTCCTTCCTCTTTTAGTTTATATCTCAGTGCATTTAAGCACAATCTTTAGGTGAAATACTTTAAATTCAGAACCACCTTCCAAACTTGAATCGTACTACAGTCCTATCAGAAGTTGCAATTTGTTACTATGAATATTGTTTTTTGTATTCAGTATAAACAAATGAGAGAGACAGCACTGCAGCCATTGAGAATACATTACAAAATATAATGGGCCAGAATTTACGATGTCTTTGACAGCGTGTGCATGCCGTCGTAAGCCTTCTGAAAGGCAGATCATCCGAACCGACTAGAAAATCAGTTTTGGTAGCACAGAGTTGGACTATTTGCCCAACAACTGCCTACAAAACTCTTACGGCTGGTAAAAGCAGGCTTAGAGCTTCCTTTCACCAGCATAAGGGTTATCATAAATCTTAAATTAAAAATTTTAAAGTAAAAAATGATGCACAAACACTTAAAATTAGATAATGCAAATACTGGCCTGGATTAAAATGTTTAAAATCATTTTTCAAACAATTAGTTTTTATTGTATTTTCTGTATTGAAGGGATTTTTAATTAAATTTGAAAATCACAACATTTATATTTAGAAACATAGAAAAATAGGAGCAGGAGTAGGCCATTCGGCCCTTCAAGCCTGCTCCACCATTTAATATGATCATGGCTGATCCTCTATCTCAATACCATATTCCCGCTCTCTCCCCATACCCCTTGATGCCTTTTGTGTCTAGAAATCTATCTATCTCCTTCTTAAATATATTCAGTGACTTGGCCTCCACAGCCTTCTGTGGTAGAGGATTCCATAGGTTCACCACCCTCTGAGTGAAGAAATTTCTCCTCATCTCAGTCCTAAATGTCCTATCCCGTATCCTGAGACTGTGACCCCTCATTCTAGACCCCCCAGCCAGGGGAAACATCCTCCGTGCATCCAGTCTGTCTAGCCCTGTCAGAATTTTATACGTTTCAATCAGATCCCCTCTCATTCTTCTAAACTCTAGTGAATACAGGCTTAGTCTCCTCATACGACAGTCCTGCCATCCCAGGAATCAGTCTGGTGAACCTTCGCTGCACTCCCTCTATGGCAAGTATATCCTTTCTTAGGTAAAGAGACCAAAACTGCACACAGTACTCCAGGTGTGGTCTCACCAAGGCCCTGTATAACTGTAGTAAGACATCCTTGCTCCTGTACGCAAATCCTCTTGCACTGAAGGCCAACATACCATTTGCCTTCCTAACTGCTTGCTGCACCTGCATGTTTGCTTTCAGTGACTGGCGTACAAGGACACCCAGGTCCCTTTGTACATCAACATTTCCCAATTTATCACCATTTAAATAATACTCTGCCTTTCTGTTTTTCCTACCGAAGTGGATTTAGTAGTGTTGTCCAAATTGTTTAATTATTTGGGGATTCCGTTCAGAAATGGAATCCTCCTCTCTCATTGGAGGACCTGGCCCACATGATCGCAGGGATGCTTCCGAACTGCCTGTGTCCCTGGGATCCATGGGCCTTTACGCAGGTGTATGCCTGGAGGCCCAGGACCCAAACACTCCATAGCTTTGGAGCCAGGAGGTAAGTTCGTAGATGTTTCGCGGGTCGGAGGCGTAATCCGGAGGTACACCTCTGACCGCAAATTCAGGGCCAGAGATTCCATTTTGAAATTTGGCATTTTTAAGTGTAATTTGTATGTGTAACATACTGTATGAAACTCAGTGAATACAGAATTAGTCTTACACAAAAACAAAGTTTCAGTCACTTTCACAATCCAAAAATGTTGTCGCGTTTTATCATTCTCAGTAATTTCCCATTTAAAAATACTTTGATCTGACATGTGCAGAAACCCATCATCATCTTTGATAATATCGAAATCATTTGACTGAGAAATCTACACCCACCTGTAGGGTATCTGTTTGCCCAATATTGAGTGAACACACTCTCCCCGTAGGGACAATCCCCACTTTGTGTCAGTATCAGCTGAGGCTCAGTGGGTAACACACTCGCTTCTGAATCAGAAGGTTGTGGGTTCAAGTCCCACTCCAGCGACTTGAGCACATAAATCTAGGCTGACACTTCAGTGCAGTGCTGAGGGAATGCAGCACTGTTGGAGGTGCCATCTTTCAGATGAGAAGCTAAACTGAGGCCTGCTCTCTTAGCTGGACGTAAACGATCCCATGGCACGAGTTTAAAGAAGAGTAGGGGAGTTCTCGCCAGTGTCCTGGCCAATATTTATCCCTCAATCAACATAACAAAAACAGATTATCTGGTCATTATCACATTGCTGTTTGTGGCAGCTTGCTGTGCGCAAATTGGCTGCCGCGTTTCCCACATTATGGCCGTGATTTTGCCGGCGCTCAGAGAGGCGGGCCAGAGGTTAAAGTGCTCAACCCATCTCCAAACAGCTTTCCCAAGTGACGGGTCCCCGATTTGCAAATTGACCTGACACCTAGTGGCGGGAAATGGATTAAAGGCCATTACCTGCCTATTAACAGGTACATGTCAGTAGTTTTCAGTCTGTTTTTCAATTTTCCCGCTTCTGCGTCAGGTTTCCCGACGTCCAGACAACATGCCAGTTAAGTGTGGCGTGTTGTGAGTCTGGTCTGATGTTTGTGAAAAGATGACAGCTGCAGAAGTGGTGTCAAGGATGCCATGTTGCACATGATGGGCTGGATTTTCATTCAGCAGTCGGGAAGGAGGCGGGACTACAACTTTCGGGTTTTAGTCCCGCCTCCATCGATGTCCGGCTAATCAACGCGATTTTCCCTTGGTTGAACTTGTTGAGCCCACCCAGCGGGCTCAGCAGGCCAATTAAGGGCCACCCAGCAACAGGTGACGTCACAGACTGAAATTTCATCTGTCAAGAGGTGTTGACAGATGAAATATCAGTGTTTCACAGCTGTTTGAAGCTGTCAAACACTGACAGTCTGACTTCTAACCTGGGTCCTTCTATGCAGACTCAGTTAGAACTCTCACCGGCACTGAAAGCTGAAGGCTGTCACTTTTGACAGATCGCAGCCATTCTGCTTTCAGTGCCGGCTGAGTGATGGACTCCCGACGTCTAGAGGAAGAAAGGCTGTTAAGGTAAGTACAGGTAATTTAAACTTCTTTACACACTTTAGGCACACCAAACACACTTACCTTTGCACTCATGCACCCATCACTCACCTGAACACCGACATCGCGACCCCTCCAAGTCCTTCAACCCGACGACCCACCTGCTCTAACCTGGCATGGTTTGGAGCCGTCGGGAATCCCACACGACACCCCTCAAAATAGGGATTAAGCTAAAAACTGCCTGTTAACTACCTGTTAACAGGCAGTTAATTGGCACTAATCCCTTCCCGCCTCAGGTCGGCGCATCCCAGTGCGGGGCGGGTACCCGCCTCCTTTGAAACTTACGTGGAGGCGGGTTTTGGGCAGGATGATGTCGGGACCCCTGAATTAGGGATTTTAGCCCCCCGCACGCCTAAAAGCCTGCCTCACGGCACACTGAAAATCTAGGCCGATGAGTTTCAGAGCAAAGAAAATGTTGGTTACTGCATTTTTAATACATATACAGATTTCTTTAGCTTACAAGTTTTTAAATCCAACTGTATGTCCAGTGCCAACTCATTGGGAGAATCTCTTTCACCAGTGAAAAATCGCTTCTGTCATCTCGCCTGCAGCAGCCATCTATTCCAGCATATGGAGGGAGTGATTGGAGAGCCTGGGTGCAAGAGTTCACTTTTGTGCAGTGATTGTCAGTGTTTTCAGCACCTCAATGCTGTCAAACACTGAGAAATCAACTGTCAAAATAAAATTATGCATGGTCCCCTTAAGGAAACCGGCAGATGACACATCATCAAATGATGTCATCAGACCCACTTCCTGTTAATAGGCCAGTAAGCCCAAGGTCAATCAAGGGAAAATCACATCTGTGGAGCGGAGGCAGCTGGGGGCAGGACTGGAACCCAGAAACCAGCTGACACGCACCCATCCCGACACCGATGAAAAAAACGCAGCCTACAACAGTGACTACACTCCAAAAAGTACTTCATTGGTTGTGAAAGGCACTATATAAATGTAAGTCTTTCTTTCTTTCTCAACTAAGTCCAGACAACCAAGCTTCGGGACCACCAAATACTGCTAGAGGTTAACCAGCTAAAACCATGCAGTGATACCGAAGCTGCTTGTCCAGCTCTGTCCTTCTTGACTGTTATCGTACCGGAGCCAAGCAGGAAGATTCTGACCACCCAGACAGGGTCGATTAATGAGGCAGGTTGACTGTTCAATCATAAACAGTGCTCTGGATATTGCGGGCCTGTCTGCTCAAGTATTGGAGTAAAATGTCTACCACAGAGGGTTGATTTGCTTCTTAGCGCAGCAGAACTTCATGTAAAGCCACCAAGAACTAAAATAAATGTGGGTGGAGGGAAGTACTTGTATAATCTCCTGATTCTCAACCTGCTCCCTATCCTCAATGCAGCAATGAGATTCTCCTCAATAGTACAGGTGTGTATATCCCTCTATCATATATATATATAAAAAACAGCATTGCGTATATAACCAGGAACTTACTACTGAGTTGCAGTTATGTGTAAAGTGAAAGAGAGAGGAATGATTCTACGTGGTTGTGTTATCCTTCAGGTAGCTCACGGAAACTGTTTGTAACCAGCTATACATTTGCTACAAATGATATTGGCCCAGAAATTCAGGTCAGGGGTTTCCCACGGGTGCAAGCCCCAGACCTGCACTTACCTTGCGCGCCAGCCGTTGAGCTGTGGGCCCCTGTGGAATTCCGATCTGGGGCCTGGTCCAGCTGCCGGTGCGCAGTGCTTGCGTATCCCAGGGGCACAGTTAGTTTGATGCGTCCCCTGGGATCACGTGGGCCATGGAGAGCCAATCGGAGCAGGGAATGCTCCATTCATAAGATTGACAGGAAGAGCTGTCAAAACCTAGAAATACTCCGGCCCCAAAATAGCACTAAATCTTAAAATAATATTTTTTTCAAATCACATTTTTAAAATAAACTATAAATTACGGCCCAGAAATTCGGGTCGGGGGCTTCCCGCGGCTGCAAGCCCCCGACCTGCACTTAACCTTGCACGCTGGCCATTGAGCTGTGGGCCCCCGTGGAATTCCGATCCGGGGCGGGTCCAGCTGCCGGTGCGCAGTGCTTGCGTATCCTGGGGCGCAGTTAGTTCGATGAGTCCCCTGGGATCACGTGGGCCATGGAGAGCCAATCGGAGCAGGGAATGCTCCATTCATAAGATTGACAGGAAGAGCTGTCAAAACTTAGAAATACTTTGGCCTCAAAATAACACTAAATCTTCAAATATTTTTTTTTTTAAATCACATTTTTTAAATAAACTATAAATTACATGAAATAACTATTTTAAACAATAATTTAAATTTTTGAAAAAAATAATTTTATTTTCTAATGAGGTTAAAAATAAACTTACCTTGCTTTAAAGTATTTAAAAATAATAAACCTGTGGAAAAAATGTGAATTAATTAAAATTAAAACCACTTACCTTGTAAAAAGCAGGCCTTACGCCTGCTTTTTACATGTCTAACTTCTGCAGACTTACGCTCCCGGGAAAACCTGCAAAAAAAAACTAAGTTTGATGCGCATGCGCAGCCATTCCCGCGCACGCGTTCGACCTCTGAACCCCTTCGTTCAGGGGAATGGAAGTGCCGGTTTCCCGCGCATGCGCAGTGCATGCAGGAAACCGGCACTTCCATTGGGCCTGCGGGTGAGTACCCCGTGCGTACTCACCCATGGAGACCCGAATTTCTGGGCCAATAACTTTATTCTTGCTCTGAATGTTTTGTGTCATCACTGACTTTAATGCATTTACTTGCATTGGCAACAACTGAATTTAATTTACACACAATTAAGCCAACCCAGATGTTTACCTGAGATTGTAAAACCAAACAGCATACACCCACGCAGAACATGGAACTACTCTCAAATTTATTTCAGAGTGAACTCCCATGATTTCTGCTGCTTTAACTATTCCACTCAGCTGCACATCTGTCAGGTTTAGCGAGAAGTTCCTCAGGAGACCTTTCCTCCATGGGTCAGAGAATGTTGATTTTAAATCTCCCACTCATAGCCTTCAACTGTTCATAGTGGTCATATGTCATAATCCAGAAATGGGCTTTGGCCACTGAAGATAATACCTACAGCTTAGCTCCAGGGAATCCAAGAAAATAAAAGTTTTCCGGCTTATTCGGAAAGTTAACAGCAAGAACAAACACCATGTAAAAAGCGCTTCAAATTTTGCATTGCTGCAACTGATGCAAAAAAAAAAATCTGGTCACTTTATTTTGAAAAGCGACTTCCTCTCAGTGCACCGTGGATCTTTTAAATAAGCCTAATTTGTAACTATTCGCCTTTAGTTGCCAGAAGGGGAGGGGAGAGGCTACACTACTTCCAGTACTGTACATTTATTCAGGCTTGAAATTTATTGATTTGACTAGACTGTCCACTGAATATAAACATTGCATTCCAGGGACTCTGACAGAAACCAGATGTGGCAAAACAAACAAAAAAAAATCCCCTTCAGATACCTTAAGCCCCCAAAATACTATTGTTATTACCAGTCATTTCAAATTTAACCATCACAAATTGCTGCTCTACTTTAATCTGAATAATGCCTTTCAGATTGTGTCAAAGCATTAAATGTTTAAATATGATGGGCATGAATGGCAATCTGCCAAGAGTCTAAAAACATACAGAAGATGGAGAGAAAATATTCAAGTCAAATATCAAGGGCAAACTAGTTCACCATCAACTTTTGCATTAACTACGTAAACAAAAGGATAGACAGACTAGAGAAACTGGGATTGTTCTCCTTAGAGCAGAGAAGGTTAAGCAGAGATTTAATAGGGGTGTTTAAAATTATAAGGGGTTTTGATAAAGTAAAGAGAAACCGTTGCCACTAGCAGGGAGGGTCGGTACCCAGAGGACAGCACGGTGGCATAGTGGTTAGCACTGTTGCCTCACAGCGCCAGGGACCCGGGTTCGAATCCGGCCTCGGGCGACTGTGTGGAATTTGCACATTCTCCCCGTGTTTGCGTGGGTTTCCTCCGGGTGCTCCGGTTTCCTCCCACAGTCCAAAGATGTGCAGGTTAGGTTGATTGGCTATGATAAATTGACCCTTCATGTTAGGGGGATTAAATACGTGGGGTTACAGGGATAGGGTGGGATATGTGTTGGTGTAGGGGTTACGGGGATCGGTTGGGATATGTGTCGGTGCAGGCTCGATGGGCCGAAATGGCCTCTATCTGCACTGTGGGGTTTCTGTGATTCTGTGACACAGATTTAAGATAATTGGCAAAAGAACCAGATGGGAAATAAGGAGATTTTTTCTTACCGAGCAAGTTGCTATGATCTAGAATGCACTTCCTGAAAGGGTGGTGAAAACAGTTTCAATAGTATATTTCAAAATAGAACTGGATATACATTTGAAAAGGAAACATTTGCAGGGCTATGGGGAAAGAACGGGGGAGTGTGACTAATTGGATCGCTCTTTCAAAGAGCCAGCATAGGCACAGTGGGCTGAATGGCCTTCATCTGTGCTGTAATATTCTATGAATTTATATGACAACTTATTATGTCTCTTAGGAACATCTCAAAGCATTTCACAAATAATTAATTACTTGGAAGTTTAGTGCATGACTTGTTTTCCTTTATATTCACCTCTGTGGGACTACCCTTGTGTACTTCCACTACCAACTGTCGCAATATAACTAGTACATCTCCAGAAATAGCTTGTTCTGCTGCCGTTCATGGTTATTTCTGGAGTTCTCCATGAATCCACCTTCTTTTCCTCATCTACCATTTGTCCCATAATGATATCATCTGACAGGCACGAGGTCAGCTTCTATTTGCATGCTGATGACACCCAGCTGTACCTCTCTAACAATTTCCTTGTCCTCGCTACTACCTCCGTGTCTGACAAAAAGCCACAGTTGAGCCAAGAGTCCCTTCAATTGAACATGGGAAGATGAAGGCCACCATATTTTGAATTAGTCAAAAACACCACACTCTTAAGTCAGCAACTCAATTCCCCTTCCGGACTTCTCGCTTAGACTGAACTTGACAACTTTTATGCTCTGCTTGACTCAGAACTGAGCTTCAAACCATGTACCCAATTCATCAACAAGACCACTTATTTTCAACTTCACAACATTGCTCCTTACTCCCACAGCTGCCAAAACCTTTATCTATACCTCTGAACTTGGTTTCTTCTTGCTGTCCTCCTATTCTTTTCAAGACGTCCTGATCTCCCCTTCTATGAACTCCAAATCATCCAAATTTTCACAGCTCACATTTTGTCCTGCAATAAGTCCACTTGCCCATCACCCCCATCCTCACTAACCTACACTGACATGATATCCCCTAACACATCAAATTTAAAATCTTTGCCTTATATACAAATCCCTCCAAGGCTTCACCTTACCTTAGCTATGAAACCTTCTCCAAATGCGTGACCACCCATGGCCCTCTAGTCCTCGGATTTGACCTCTTGTTCACTCTGCACTTTCTCTCCGCTATTTGTGGCAGCATCTCTGATTGTCTTGGCTTGAGTCTCAAACTTCTTCACTAAACTCCTGTCACTTCAGCTCCCTCGCTGCCTTCCAATCTCTATGAACAAGCTTTGCTTACCTTTCTTTGCAAAGGCTCAGCAACAAGACCACTTACTTTCAACTTCACAACATTGTTCCTTACTCCCACAGCAGCCAAAACCTTTATCCATACCTCTCAACTTGATTTCTCCCATGTCCCTCTTGCTGTCCTCCTATTCTTCTCAAGTGGTATTCTCTGCGTTCTCTTCCTCGCCTGTGAAGCACTTTGAGATTTTTATTTTAGAATGTAGGAAAATGTGACAGCCATTTATTGCACAGCAAGATCCCACAACCGGGAATGAGATGATCGATCAATTTTTAGTGGTGTTACTTGATGGAGCAATGTTGGTCATTACACTGGAAGAATTTCCTGCTCTTTTTCAAATAGTGCCATGGGATCTTTAACATGTGCTGAGCTGCCGAAATGGGCAAACTGGGATCTTGGCTTTCTGGTTCAACCGAAGGATGGCATCTCGAACAATTCTCCTTCATAGTGCAGTAGAATGTCAGCTTAATTTATATGTTTTAAGTCCTGGTGTGTGTGGCCTTGAGCTCAGAGCCTGCTGAATCAACCAAGCGGAGCTGGCATAGTGCTCATTAAGTCTGTCACTTTGTTCGACTCAACAAGTCAGTGTGCTCCACAAATGCATAATCCAGCGCACACTGTAATTCCTGTGATACAATCAAACTTCCAGCAGTTTACACAATGAGCTTGGTGTGCTGAACAAACTCCATGTGCTTCTTCATCCAATAAAACCTCCAGCTCTTTTGAACAAAGGGATTCATTCCAATGATTATTCTCAGTGCTTCAATATATATTTTGATTTCCATAGGGGCGTTATTGAACGGGTTCGGAGTTGTAAATTTAAATTGATTTTATTTTCTGTGGTGTATCGATAAACACTAAACATCTAAGGTCAGTTATTTGTCTCAATATGTTTTTCTTTTAAAAATCAATACCAGTCCTTTTCTATGATATCTAAATCACAAAGAAATGAAATAGTTATGGCTTTGGTGGTTAATGTGAGAAAGCTTAGAATCTTATCAATTTAATATTTTAAACAAGCATTTTGACTCAGAGTAAACAAAATCAATCACAGGCACCAACATTTATTTATTTTAATATCCAACTGACAATTCAGTATGTTTACTGCATAATCTATTTTTTTAGAAAAACAATGTCTGCAATTAAATTATTTTCATGGTTTTGCATCATACTTAACATGCTGGAAGTGGCAACTAAATTTCCTTTGAATTTCAGACAGTCAATGATCCAATTAATATTAATCCCCACTTTAACTTTTTTTTGATTAGCTGCAGAAAGTCTGAACCAATGTTTGAATTATCAGTAAACCCAATACAATAAACCAAAGCTAAACCCAAATTCTTGGAACATCATTCTGGCTTCAAAGAAAACTCAGGACTTTCCAATGATTTCAAATTTAGTACACACACTAGTCCTTCAGCACCTCATTCCCCGAACTAATTAGCACAGGACATTATTGCCCCCTGAATGGATACCAAGATGATTCCAGGGACCAGATATTTAAGTTATCAGGAAAAAAAATTAATGGGAAGATTAAGGTTTGTTTTCTTTTGAAGAAAAAAAAGAGACTTCAATGCGGCCCAATTGAAGTTTTCAAGATTATAAACGGATTTGACAAAGCTGATCCTGGCAGGGGACAGCAAGAGGGAACCACAAAAGTTTTACAACCAATGTAATAGTAGAAGGATGTTGAAAGTATCGTTGGTTCTGTTAAAGGATAAATTGGGTAAAAGTATTACAAATGAACAGAATATGGCAGATAAATTTAATGCATTCTTCACCAGTTTCACAAATTAGGCCTGGCAACAAATTCTTGGTACCATAAATGGGACTAAGTGATCTGCAGCATATATAAAAGTTAGTAAAGAATGTGTTACAAAGCTACTGAAAGGATTATGTATCCACTCTGCTCCAGGTTCAAGATGGTAAACATCCTAGAATCGTTAAGGAATTAAAGGAAGAAATCAGTGATGCATTAGTATATCCCTCGTCAATCGTAGCTATTACTGTGCACTTCAATTGGCGATGAGGTAATTTTTCTGTATTCTTTTCCTTCTCCCGCTGATAGCTGCCAGGATTCTTGGCCACTAATACTGGTAATCTGGGGCATGTTGGGATTCGGAGCTCTGCTGGGGTAAGGAATTGTCCATGGCAGGAATTCTATTTTGGAAGCAATGATTGCAAGCTGAGCCATTTTCAGTTATGGTACTTGAAGCAGAACATTTTTAGGCACAACAGTCAACACAATGCAAAATGAGAATTGGAACACTGCACGACTACAGTTAGATGGCAAGTAAAAGGCGGTACCAATATTCTACTGGGTCACTTCATCAAGGCTGCCACAGTAGCATTTGTTGAGCTCACAGTACTTAATGGGTCACGTAACATCAGTGTTGCAGTGCCATCTAGAAGGACAAACTTTCAAGACGTTGTGACATCAAGGTTTTTAATATATTTCAGATAGGCGCTACATTTGCTTGCTTCCAATCCTAGAAATCTCTCGAGTATTTGATGATTCATTCATAGCCAATGCTCCACAAATTTCCTCCCTGCTTCTCTTTAGCATCTGAGGATATGTGTCTTCTGGTACTTGGCATTTGTTAGTCTACCAGAATGCTGTTCTCGTCAAATCAGTTTTCAAGGTAAAAGCAGGAACTCAACAGGGATCATTCTGAACTGCCCATTCTAATCAGGGATTTAAACCCAATGAAATGAATCAGGACCTTAAAGCATGTAACGAGACAAGTCAAGCAGCTCATTGAGCTCACTGCTTCCACAGAGCACATACTATTGACCCCGGCATGGATTCTACCCCACATAATTCATCCTCTAAGGGAACATTCTGCAAATTCACTCCCAAATCTTCATCTAATCATGCAACCGGCCTTATTCAACTCTGGTCAGTTGCCTTCCACATGTAACATTTGCTTCCCAGTAGCACAGCAAGTAATTAGTATTTATATGCCTATATACTTATCTGTTGAACCCTCAAGCCCTCTCCTAACTAGATATCAGCTTAGCTTTTTAAAAGAATGAATTAACACATATTGGCTGTTTCCACTGCCAGTCTGTCCAACATATTGATTGCTGCTCGAGTGAGGAGAATTCTTCTCTTCCAGTCTTACAATCCAAGTTAAGCAGTTTATTTACATTAACATTAGCTACTCTTCTTGGCATTTCAAAAACCTGAATCATGTCTCCTATCAATCCACTTTTCACCAATAAGAGATAGTTCAGTTCTATTTCTCGAGGGGCCAAGTGGCCTATTCCTGCTCCTATTTCTTATGTTCTTATGTCGTGAGTCCTGGAATTATCCTGGGAGTCATTTTCTGAACCTTTTCCAATGCACCAATGTCTTTGGAAAGTAAGGTGCCTGAAATTTGCAGCGTATTCCGAATGTGGCCTCAACAATGATCTGTGGAGGGTCAGCACAACTTGGATCAACTTGTAATTGAATGCCCTTCATCCCAATTCTTGATTAGCGATGCTGAAAACAGCTCCACATTGATACGCTCAGTGCGTGATCAATAAGTACACCCAAAGCCGTTTCCACCTTTTCTAACTGGCAAATTCATCATGTTCATGTTTCTGGTTTCATTGTGCAGTACATTACATTTATCCACATTAAAATCTAGACTGGCTTGGTATGATCAGTTAATAGAAACATAGAAGATAGGAGCAGGAGTAGGACATTCGGCCTCTCGAGCATGTTCCGCCATTTAATGAGATCATGGCTGATCGTCCAAATTCAGTACCCTGTCCCTGCTTTCTCCCCATATCCTTGATCCCTTTAGCCTTAAGAAATATATCTAACTCCTTCTTGAATATATTTAATGAATTGGCCTCAACTGCCTTGTGTGGTAGAGAATTCCACAGGTTCACCACTCTCTGGGTGAAGAAATTCCTCCTCATCTCAGTCCTAAATGGCTTACCCTGTATCCTTAGACTGTGACCCCTGGTTCTGGACTCCCCCTCCATCGGGAACAGCCTTCCTGCATCTAGTCTGTCTAGTCCTGTTTATAAGTTTCAATGAGATCCCCTCTCATTCTTCTAAACTCTAGCGAACATAAGCTTAATCGACCCAATCTCTCCTCGTACGTCATTCCTGCCATCCCAGGTATCAGTCTAGTGAATCTTCGCTGCATTCTCTCCATGGCAAGAACATCCTTCCTCAGATAAGGCGACCAAAACTGCACACAATACTCAAGGTGTGGTCTCACCAAGGCCCTGTACAACCGTAGCAAGACATCCTTGCTCCTGTACTCGAATCCTCTCGCTATAAAGGCCAACATACCATTTGCCTTCTTAACCGTCTGCTGCATCTGCATGCTTACCTTCAGCGACTGGTGCACAAGGACACCCAGGTCTCCTTGCACTTCCACTTTTCCCAATCTATTGCCGTTCACATAATAATCTGTCTTCCTGTTTTTGCCACCAAAGTGGATAACCTTGCAATCATCCACATTATACTGCATTTGCCATGCATCTGCCCAATCACCCAACCTGTCAAATCATACTGGAGTTTCTCTGCATCCTCCTCACAGTTGGGCTCCCACCCAGATTTGTGTCATCTGCAAACTTGGAGATATTACATCTAGTTCCCTCGTCTAGATCATTAATATATATTGTGAATAGCTGGGGTCCGAGCACCGATCACTGCGGTACCCCACTAGTCACTGCCTGCCACTCGGAAAAAGACCCGTTTATTCCAACTCTTTGCTTCTTGTCTGCCAACCAGTTCCCTATCCAAGACAGTACCCTACCCCCAATCTTGTGTGCTTTAACATTGCACGCTAATCTCTTATGTGGGGCCTTATCGAAAGCCTTCTGAAAGTCCAAATACACCACATCCACTGGTTCTCCCTTATCTATTTTACCAGATACATCCTCAAAAAATTCCAGTAGACTAGTCAAGCATGACTTAACTTTTGTAAATCCATGTTGACTTTGTCCGATCCTGTCACTGTTTTCCAAGTGCTCTGCTATTACATCTTTTATAATGGACTCTAGCATTTTCCCCACTACCGATGTCAGACTTAGCGGTCTATAATTCCCCGTTTTCTCTCTACCACCTTTTTTAAATAGTGGGGTTACATTAGCTACCCTCCAATCCATGGGAACTGTTCCAGAGTATATAGAATTTTGGAAGATGACCAGCAATGCGTCTACTGTTTCTAGAGCCTGTTCCTTAAGTACCCTAGGATGTAGATTATCAGGCCCTGGGGATTTATTGGCCTTCAATCCCGTCAATTTCCCTAACACCATTTCCCTACAAATACTGATTTCATTCAATTCCTCCCTCTCATTAGACCCTATGTTCCCCGACATCTCTGGGAGGTTATGTGTGTCCTCCTTTTTGAAGACAGGACCAAAGTATGTATTTAATTGGTCTGCCATTTCTTTGTTCCCCATTATAAATTCCCCTGATTCTGACTGCAAGGGACCGACGCTTGACTTCACCAAACTTTTTCTCTTCATGTATCTATAGAAGCTTTTACAGTCAGTTTTTATTTTCCCCACGAACTTACTCTCAATCTATTTTCCCCCTCTTAATTAATCCCTTTGTCCTCCTTTGCTGAATCCTAAACTGCTCCCAACCCTCAGGTTTGCTGCTTTTTCTGGCCAAATTTTATGTCCTCTCTTTGGATCTTATGCTATCCCTAATTTCTCTTGTTAGCCATGGTTGAGTCACCTTTTTTGTTTTATTTTTATGCCAAACAGGGATGAATGAATTCTGTAGTTCATCCATGCGATCTTTAAATGTTTGCCATTGCCTATACACCGTCAACCCTTTAAGTAACATTCCCCAATTCATCCTAGCCGACTCGTGCCTCATACCATCATAGTTTCCTTTATTTAAATTCAGGACCCTAGTCTCTGAGTCAACTACTTCACTTGCCATTTTTGATGAAGAATTCTATCATATTATGATCGCTCCTCCCCAAGGGGCCTCGCACAAGATTGCTAATTAATCCTTTCTCATTACATAATACCCAGTCTAAGATGGCCTGATCTCTGGTTGGTTCCTCGACATATTGGTCCAGGAAACCATCCCGTATACACTCTAGGAATTCCTCCTCCACAGTATTATTACTAATTTGGTTAGCCCAATCTATATGTATTGCATGCGTCTCTAATTTCCCATTTAATGCCATCCCCAACCTCAGCATTACTGTTTGGGGGTCTGTATACAACTCCCACTAACGTTTTCTGCCCCTTGGTATTTCTCAGCTTTGCCCATACTGATTCCACATCATCAGAGCTAATATCCTCCATTACTATTGTGGTAATCTCCTCTTTAACCAGCAACGCTACCACACCTTCTTTTCCTTTTTTCCTGTCCTTCCTGAATATTGAATACCCCTGGATGTTGAATTCCCAGTCTTGGTCACCCTGGAGCCATATCTCCATAATCCCAATTATATCATATCCGTTTACATCTATTTGTGCAGCAATTCATCCACCTTAGTAAAATGCACCTCGCATTAAGCCACAAAGCCTTCAGGCTTGATTTTTTAACAGTCTTAGTCCTTTTAGAATTATTATTTACTGTGGCCCTGTTTGATTTACACCCTTCATATCTCTGCCTTCCACTTTTGCTTTTCTCCTTCCTGTCTTTTGTTTCTATCCTTGCTTCCTTTTCCTCTGTCTCCCTGCACAGGTTGCCAACCCCCTGCCATTTTAGTTTAAACCCTCCCCAACAGCACTAGCAAACAATCCCCCTAGGACATTGTTATGTTCATTAATAACTAGAGATTCTTATTATGAACACAGCTAGCTTCTAAGCTAGTCACTTTATTTAGTATATGAGGACTTCAGTGCATGAGGACTTCTACAGCATCATTCTAGAGGTTTCCATCTTGACTACTGCGTTGTGGGTAGCCTAGTGCCTCATGGGTAATGTCATCTTATATATATATATATATATATAGACATACAGCAATATACAGCTCTACACAGCTCTACGGCTCCACCTAGTGTCCACTATAGAATGACATGTTATTGATCATTACATCCCCCTTTCTTTGAGGTTAAACAAAATCAATATCAATCAACTTACAAGAAACACAATAAAGAAGATATCAGTAACAGTTTTGTTAGTGCTCTATAAACATAAACATTTTCAAAGCTTTACTTTATACTCAAAAATTAAGTCTATCAGGCTTTTTTACTTCACATGTGGATCTTCTTAACACAGGTAAGTCTGATGTGTCTTCATGAGATCATTCTGGTGGTGAATGACAAGATGCAGTTGTGGCATTGTCATCGATCTGCTCTTGTATAGTCTCTTGTGTTTTTAGTGTGGAGCCCCAGATGATAATGTCATCAACATAGACCCAGACTCCTTCCAGACCTTCAATTTCACTCTATGAAAGATTTCAGATGCAGATATTATCCCGAAAGGCATTCTGAGGAACAATACCTGCCAAATGGTGTGTTGAAGGTACAGTATTTGGTGCTCTCTTCATCCAGTTTTAGTTGCCAAAATCCTTGTGAGGCATCGAGCTTTGTAAAGTATCTGGCACCTGATATTTCACTGGTGATTTCTTCTCGCTTGGGAATCTGGTAGTGTTCACGTTTTATGTTTGCATTTAAGTCCTTTGGATCCATGCATATTCTTAGATCATTGTTCTTTTTCTTTACCCAGTCTGTTGGCTCTTCGACTTTCCTGATGACTCCTAGTGTGGTCATTCTGTCCAGTTCATTCTTGAGCTGGTCACGCAGGGGTGCTGGAACTCTTCGTGGAGCATGTACCACTGGCTGAGCATCCTGCTTTAGCTGGATCTTGTAAGTGAATGGTAGAACTCCAAATCCTTTGAACACATCCTGGAAATCATTCACTGCAGAATCCACCGAGTCATCTGGTCTGCTTATGGCACAGTTTATACAGTAGACTCTCTTGACCAGTTCTAAGTCTTCACAAGCTTTGTCACCTAGTATTGAATCAAGTCTTTCAGCCACAACAGAAAACATGAGATGATGCACTTTGTCTTTGACTGTCACTTTGAGTCTGCATACACCTAAGCTGTCTATTTTCTGTCCATTATAGTCCTTCAGTAGTACTGACTTTTTCTGTATTTTGGGCTTTTCTTTCATATTGTTAATGTCACTCATACTGATTAAGTTTGCTTTTGCCCCAGTGTCTAGTTTGAAGGTAACTAATGCTCCATTTACCTGCAGTGGGATCATCCATTTGTCCACTTTTACTGCATTAACTTTATGTTCAGCATTGTCCATTTCTGAGGGCTGCACATTTTCTGTATCCTTTTTGATATCGTCACATGACACCATTCGTACAAAAATTGTCTCACTTAAATCAGTGTCCTCAATTACATTAACTCGTTGCCCTTTCTTAGTTTGTACTTTTGAAAAGCATTGTTTGGCAAAGTGATTCTTTCCATGACATTTTGTGCACATTTTTTCAAACGCTGGGCATTGTTTTAACTGGTGTTTGTAACCACAGCGTTTACAATTAAAAATTCCTTCCTCCGATTGCTTTTCATTTCTGTTCTGCCCATGTTTCTTCCCCTTATAGGACACAGCACCGACAGCAGCACTTACTACAATCGCATCATTATTGATTTCACTGAAAGTCTTCGCGTGCTGTCGAGTTAGCTCACTGGCTTGGCATATTTTCACAGCATTTTCCAATGTTAGTTCGGTTTCTCTCAACAGACGTTCCCTGACTTTTATATCATGAATACCAATCACAATCTGGTCACGAATCATGGATGCTTTCAGCTCAGAGAAATTACATGTCTGTGCTTTCAGTTTCAGATCGGTCACAAAGCTATCAAAAGTCTCATTTTGCCACTGTGTCCTTGAACGGAACACGTATCTTTCATAGGTTTCATTCTTTTTGGGAGAACAATGTGTATCAAATTTCTTTAGCACATCGTCTAAATTTTCTCTGTTCTCCTCTGGATTAAATACAAATGTATTAAATACCTCTATCACCTGTGGGCCTGCAACCATGAGCAGCAACGCTATTTTTCTTGCGTCTGGCTTCGTACTGAATCCAATGGCAGCAATGTAGAGTTTGAATTGTTGTTTGAAAGTCCGCCAATTATAGTCGACATTTCCCATGAGATTCAAAAACTCCGGTGGCCTCAAATTCTCCATGTCGCTTTTCACAATTTTCAGCAGATCTTCACCAATCCTGGTACCATGTTATGTTCATTAATAACTAGACATTCTTATTATGAACACAGCTAGCTTCTAAGCTAGTCACTTTATTTAGTATATGAGGACTTCAGTACATGAGGACTTCTACAGCATCATTCTAGAGGTTTCCATCTTGACTACTGCCTTGTGGGTAGCCTAGTGCCTCGTGGGTAATGTAGTCTTATATATATATATAGACATACAGCAATACACAGCTCTACGGCTCCACCTAGTGTCCACTATAGAATGACATGTTATTGATCATTACAGACATCAGTTCTCATATCGGAAGATCCCTTCTTTTGATGGGGGGAAAGATTTCCCATTTGTTTCTTTGGCGAGTTCATAAACGTGCTCTTTTTATTTGCATTTATAATTTTTTCCCAATAGCGAGGGAGGTGAAAATTGCAGCATTGTGTTGCAACTATGAAACCTGTCCATAAAACTTTTGTAAAAGATGACAACACCACTAAAAATATTAATTGTTTGATATATGTCAACATAATTAATTTTTTTTCTCCACAGATGGCCATTTAAATTGTTTAAAATCTTTTCCCTAGGTACCTAAGCTGATGAAAATGTTGACATCTGAGAAGTAACTATTCAAGACGATTGAGAGTCCATGTCAGGTTTATTTGATGAGGAACATTTTTGACAGTGGTTTTACTATTTAAACAGAAGTATTTTTCCCAGGTTTACTGGCAATTATACTATTTGAAGAATAAAGATATGCTTGACAAGGGGTTTGACGTAATAAAACTCACTGCGCACTTGGTTTGAGTATAAGGCAAGGCTTTAATCAACTTGTTTCAAAACATGGAGGTCTAGTTGTACTTCACTAGTTCCTGTCTTACAAAATGTCCTGGGCAAGCTGGGCCCACGCCCGAGTATTTATACTCCTTGGATGGCACCACCAGTTGGCTGTCCAGTGTTATTTCATGAGTCGTTTCTTCATGATGATGAGATTTATAACATTCTTCCTGCCTAAAAGATTTGGAAGTCCAAAAACTTCCTCCTAACGGATTAGGCGGACCACGAATAGCCGTAGTCTTTTAGATCTTTCTTCATGACTGGAAGGCACCTCTCCCCAGACCGTGTCTTGGTCCCTGGGCCACTTGATCCATACTGGTAGATCGACAGGGCCCGTATCGCCTTGATCGAGCTGAGGGAGACTGGGGAGATCGTGACTCCGGGTGCGGGTCCCCACAGGCGCAGAGCTGGCTTCATCTTGTTTGATAGCCAGGGATTGACCAGCGTCCTGGCTTCGGGTGGCCATCCCACGGGGAGCGCTCGGCTCCCTGAGTGGATCCAGTGGGGTAGCCGGCAGATCTCTTGATGTCCCAGGTAGGGCATCATCTTCAAAGGGGCGCAGAGTGTCGGCATCATTACCGTGGGTCCCTCTATCAGTTGGGTCCGTGGGACCGGTTGGACAGGGAGCCAGATCGCGGAGCAAAACGGTGGACTCCCGGCCATCAAGGTACCGCATGTGCACATACGTGGGATTAACATCCGTGAGTTCCACCTTATCGATGAGGGGATCATTTTTGGAAGATCGGGCGAATCTTCAGAGCAGCACGGGGTCGGGAGCTGCCAACCATGATGGTAGGGACGTCCCATGAGTGGAGCGACACTGGAACCTGAAGAATCGCTCGTGAGGCGTGACATTGGTGGACGTAGAAAGAAGAGACCTGATGGAATGCAACACGTCAGGGAGCATAGTTTCCCACTGCTGGTCTGGTAGGTTGCGTGACCTCAGTGCAAGACGAACAGCGTTCCAAATGATAGCGTTGTATCTCTCAACCTGTCCGTTACCGATGGGATGGTACGGTGTCATTTTACTTGTGGCGATTCCCCGTTGGGAAAGATAACTTTTGAGTTCACTTGACATGAAGGAGGGACCCCGATCAGAGTGGATGAAATTGGCCGTACCGCAAAGAGAAAAGACTTGATCAAGGCATTTGATCACTGTGGAAGTAAGCATATTGGGACAGGGGAAAGCAAGGGAAAACGTGAATATTCGTCCACCATAGTAAGTAATTAGGTGTTTCGCGTTCAGGAAGGCAATGGCCCTTTAAAGTCAATGCTGAGTTGTTGCATAGGCTGCATAGCATGCATGAGCGAGCCATCCGATGGATGGAAGAATTGCGGTTTTAATTCCGCACAAATTCTACAGGAGGAGCATGTTCTTTTCACATCTTCCGTAGAAAATGGGAGATGTTTAGATCACACAAAGTGCAACATACGGGTAACACCAGGATGGCATAAGTCAGTATGAAGATCCGCAAGAGGCGAAGTTGACATAGAAGAGCAGAATGCCTGCGTGAGGGTATCCGGGGCCACATTCTCTTTGCCGGGTTGATAATGTATGGTGTATCCAAAGGCGGCCAATTCTATCCTCCAGAGTTGTATTTTGTTATTCTTTATCTTAGTGCGTTTCCGGTTATCCAGCATAAAGGCCATGGAGCGCTGATCAGTTATAAGTGTGAAATAGCGACAAGGGAGAAAATGACTCCATTTACATACAGCTTCGATGATAGCCGTAGCCTCCTTCTCGGCAGGAGGATATAGGAGCTCGCTACCCTGCAAAGCTCTGCACAGAAATGCAACGGGTCAACCACCTTGATTCAAGGTAGCAGAGATTGCCATATCCGATGCATCGCACTCGACCATGAAAGGAAGATTTTCATCAATGGAATGAAGCGTGGCTTTTTCCAGTTGTCGCTTGAGGAGGTTGAAAGCTGAAATAACCGTTGCCTCCAACGGAAATGACTTCGCGTGAAGCAGGGGCTGGATCTTGTCGGAGAAGTGGGGTATCCACTTCGCATAATAGGCGAACATGCCGAGTGCCCGACGAAGAGAGCCAAGATTCATAGGAGGAGGGAGCTCCTGAAGCGGACGAAGTCGCTCCGGATCCGGTTTGATGACACCGTTGCCCACCCAATAGCCAAGGATGTTGACTGATGGTACTGATTTCACAGGTTTGGACTCATTTAAGGTTAAGTTGCGACGACGGAGAACGTCAAAAAATTTCTGGAGATTGGCATCATGCTCCTTCTGGTCATGACCAGCAATGGTGATATTATCTAGATATGGAAAAGTGTCCGTTAAGTTCTCCTGTTTGACTAGGCTATCCATTGCCCGTTGAAAGGCGGCCAACCCCATTGGTGACCCCAAATGGAAGGCGACAAAACTGATAAAGCCAACCATTGGCCTCAAAGGCCATATACTTTTTGTCAGAGTCCTTTAACGGTACTTGATGATATGCGCTCTTTAAATCAAAAGTTGAAAATACCTTGTAGTTGGCAAGGTTATTGACCATATCATCGATGCGTGGTAGTGGGTCGGCATCCAGGTTGGTATACTGGTTAATAGTTTGCGAGTAATCGATGCAAAGACGTTTCTTGTGTTACTTCAGAGGATTTTTAACAACGACGACTTGAGCCCGCCAGCTAGAAGGCGAGCGATTTCTGCCTCGATAAAGGATCGATCATCTTGGCTGAAACGTCGTGATTTAGTGACTATGGGCTTACATCGGGGGGAAAGATTGGCAAACAAGGAGGGCTCGTCGAGCGAAGCCGCCGAAAGTGCACAAAACGGTACTGTGGAAATAGTAAGCTCCGGTTTGACCCTCCAAACTCGGAAGTGAGTCTTTTGCGTTGTTTCTGGAAATCCTGTCCCAGGAGCACATCACTGCATAGGTTTTTGAGCACCCCGAGCTGGGTGGAGAAATAAGTGTGGCCATTGAGAATAAGGTTGACAAGACAAAAGCCGGAAGAATTGGTAGTTAGTGTCGTCAGAGCCATTGCAATTTCCCTGTCCGAGGGGTAAATACGCAGTTTTAACTTACTGACAGCCCGCTCACTAATGAAGCTGTCAGAGCTGCATGAGTCAATTAGTGCACTCAAAATGTGTCCATTTACCAAAACCTTCGTGGCTGCATGGGACAGACTTTGGGGAAAAACAGCTGTGATGGGAGGAGGAGCAGTTTACCCTTGACAGCTTAGTAGTGGTTCTTGGGGGAGGAGCAGTTTCATAGATAGCAGCTGTAACCTTAGTAGTGGCTCTTGGGGGAGGAGCAGTTTTATAGATAGTAGCTGCAAAACTAACAGGAGCTCTCGACCGGTATACCTTAGAAAAGTGGCCTTTCTTACTAACAGAGGCTCTTGACTGGCATACCATAGAAAAGTGACCTTTCTTGCTGCAACGATTGCAGGTTGCGTTACAAGCAGGACAACATTTCCTATAATGGAACGCACCTCCACAGAAGAAACACTTCCTTCCAGATTGCCAAGATGCCGCTAGGGCGGGGTCATCATCAGTGATGGCTTCTAGGGTAGGGTTGTCATCCGTTAGGTTAGAGTCATCATCAGTGAGGGCTTCCGCCTGAGACCTAACGAAGGAGTCATTAAAAGTGATAGCAGCAGCCCATGCACGTGGTAAAACATAGGTATCTGCATTCCTCCTTGCTAGGGTTAGAGTTAGGGAACATGCCTGGTCATATGCAGCCTGTAACTCGAGGGTTTTATTCTCCAACAGATGCTGGCATATGAAGGGAGATGCAATCCCATTAATAAAGGAATCACAAATTAACTCCTCCTGGTACTGCTCAGCTGTGACAGCTTTAAGATTACAATCCTTGCTGAGCCTGCAAAGTTTCTGAAGGAATTCGTCAAGTGATTCCCCAGGTTGTTGTAGAGTTGTGGCCAGTAGATGCCGAGGAAAAATTTCGTTTGGGGCCTTAACATATAGTCGCTGTAATATTAGGATAGCGGAGTCATAGTCTACACAGTCTTCGATATAGTCAAACAAATGAGGAGATACATAATTGGCAAGTATCTCTAATTTATCAGGAACAATCTCACCACACACCCTGAGGAAGTTGCTGAAGGTATGATACCAGTGTTTCCATACCTTAGCAGTTGTAGGTGAACTCGGGTCCAGGTCAAGACGGGCGGGTCTGAGTAGTTTGTCCATGATGGATTAATTACTACGCCAGAGTTCCCTTCTGCAGTTGAAGTCGTAGCTGGCTGTTCCCAAAATCACTCAAAGCGTGGAGTCGATATCAAGTTGATTAAATTGATGTAATAAAACTCACTACGCACTTGGTTAGAGTATAAAGCAAGGCTTTAATCAACTTGTTTCAAAACATGGAGGTCAAGTTGTACTTCATTAGTCCCGGTCTTACAAAATGTCCTGGGCAAGCTGGGCCCACGCCAGTGTATTTATACTCCTTGGGCGGCGCCACCAGCTGGCCGTCCAGTGTTATTTCCTGAGTCATTTCTTCATGATGATGAGATTTATCACAGGGTTTATCAAAGAAGAACTACTGAAATCATTGGCACCACAGCTCAAGAATTTTAAATGCTGGAGGTGAATACTACACCCTAAGAACTCACCAATTACTGCAAATAATTTACCTTTTCTGCTGTCTGTTAACCAATACCCCCATACCCACAGCAACCCAAGTACACTTAAGAGGATGGTGATGGCAACCCCTCGGAGTGCTGCTTCACTGATAGTTACCAGTCCATCAGACAACCAGGCCTGGGGAAGGGTGGGTCGATCAAAATTGGACTGTGCAAGGGCCAGCAACGGTTGCTGTGGAGCCAGGAGGAACATTCTTGCTCCTCCCAGCTCCACATTCAGCTAATATTCTTGTTTACAAAAACTTACCTTTTTGGTGATGGCCTCCAGCAGTCACTTATGGACAGCTGGTTAGGTCCCAGCTGATTTCAGGGCGGATCAATTTTGGGAAGGAGTCTTGAAATGGGCATTTGGCTCTTTGCACATGGAAATCAGGGCCGAACCCTTGTTTCAGGCAGGGACCCTGGACGGCACCTTCCATTTTAGACACTTAGGTGCCCATTTTATGCCTGTAAAATGGGAGTGGTGTCAACCAATTTCTAGGCCTCAATCTTGGAATTTAACATCTATTTACAAAATAATTTGGCGTGGTAGGTACAGAAATAATGTTGCATTTATTCATAACAGCATTACCTCTGGAACCTTGATTCAAATTCAGGGCAGGCTAATTGGATCAAAGCCTCTGTCCTCTGACAACTGTAAATATTCTCCAGAAATTAGCTTGGGCAAGCCAGTTTTTAATGGCCATAGGCTCATGCTACAAAAGTTCTGCAATCGGTAGTTGTTAATCTTTACTCAAAGTTCACAAGGATAGCTCTTGTGTAGGCAATGGAAATGTTAATTTTGGGCATAGAAGGTGTTTTGCTTTTAAACAGAAGTGCTTGTTGAGAGCAGTGTAGTGAGAACTTCAATTTACATCTGTTCCATGGTATACAAGATCTGCAAGTGCTTGGTGTAAGCAATGATCCCCAAAAGCAAGAAAGTGCTCTAGTTCCCAGGAATGATGAACATAACCTTGGTGACCACAAAATTCATCAAAAGAGCTGTAGGTTTTTCCTGAGTATCTTGTTAACTTCTGGTACTGACCCCCAACCCCATGCTCCAATCAAGTGTAAAAATACTCAACTTATTTACATTTTATGTTTATTAACAGAATTATATGCCATTGCTATGAAATTAGCAAATCCTGTAGCCACATAACAAAGTGGAAGAGCTTTGGAAAATTCATCTACAAAAATCCCAGGAACTGACATCACACTCTTTTAACACCACTGGGTTTACAGGGGCATGGTCGTGCTAGGGGGAGCATTGGGTTTGGCTAAGTCAAATATTTAACTTCACAGTCACCTCACAGTGATCAGCAATATTTGCATTGCAATGCAGCAATAATGTGAAGATGTTTTAGTTATGATGTGATTGTTTGACTAATTCTGTTGTTTCCCACTTCTGTCAGTGCTATCAATACTATTTACATTTGAGTGCACCATATCAATACATTCTGCTGCTATTCCACCCAGTACGTGCAACAACAACAACTTGTATTTAACTAACGTCCCAAGGCACTTCACAGGAGTATTAAGACAAAAATTTTAACACAGAGCCACATAAGGAGAAATTAGGGCAGATGACCAAAAGCTTGGTCAAAGAGGTAGATTTTAAGGAGCGTCTTAAAGGAGGAAAGAGAGGTAGAGAGGCGGAGAGTTTAGGCAGGAAATTCCAGAGCTTAGGGCCTAGGCAACAGAAGGCGGTGGCGGCGGACCTGTGGGAAACGAGGCGGCAGTGGCGAGGTTTAAAAGGGGCAGCAAGGACCAGGTAGGCCTCAGAGCGGCGGCGGCGGGGGACCTGCGGAAAACGAGGCGGCAGCGGTGAGGTTTAAAAGTGGCGGCGAGGACCAGGTAGGCCTCAGAGCGGCGGCAGCAGCGGACCTGCGGGAGACGAGGCGGCTGAGCGGCGGCGAGGTTTAAAAGCAGCGGCGAGGACCAGGTAGGCTTACCAATCTCCAATCTCAGAGGGAGGGAGAGAAGTAAAAAGTAATCGAAGTGTGACGTCACCAGAAAGCAGGTAAGTGATTGGTTGGTGAGTATTTCTCTCTTTTTTAAACTTTAACTCTGTGGTTTATCGTTTCTAAGCTCTCTGTGGCGTAGCGGGGACTGTTTGTAAACCAGGGCCTTTAAATATATCATTTAACTGTAGTGTAATTGGTGGGATTGATTTGATTTAATTTATTTTGAATGAATTAAAGAGTAAGTCATGACAGGAGAGCTCGGCCCTGTGGTATGCTCTTCCTGCGCTATGTGGGAACTCAGGGACACTTCCTGTGTCCCTGACAACCATGTGTGCAGGAAGTGTATCAAGCTGCAGCTACTGGCAGACCGCATTGCGGCGCTGGAGCTGCGATTGGATACATACTGGACCATTCGCGATGCTGAGGACGTCGTGGATATCACGTTTAAGCAGTTGGTCACACCGCAGGCAAAGGATGCATAGGCAGAAAGGGAATGGGTGACCAACAGGCAGAGTAGTAAGCGCAGGCAGGTAGTGCAGGAGTCCCCTGTGGCCATCCCCCTCTCAAACAGATATACCACTTTGGATACAGAGGGGGGGGATGGCTTGCCAGGGGAAGGCAGCAGCAGCCATCTTCCTGGCACCAGGGGTGGTTCTGCTGCACAGGACGGGAGGAAAAAGAGTGGGAGAGCTATAGTGATAGGGGATTCTATTGTAAGGGGAATAGATAGGCGTTTCTGCGGCCGCAAACGAGACTCCAGGATGGTGTGTTGCCTCCCTGGTGCAAGGGTCAAGGATGTCTGAGAGCGGCTGCTGAACATTTTGGAAGGGGAGGGTGAACAGCCAGTTGTCGTGGTGCATATAGGTACCAACGATTTAGGTAAAAACCGGGATGAGGTCCTAAAAGCTGAATATAGGGAGTTAGGAGGTAAATTAACAAATAGGACCTCAAAGGTAGTAATCTCAGGATTGCTACCAGTGCCATGTGCTAGTCAGAGTTGAAATAGAAGGATATTTCAGATGAATACGTGGCTAGAGGAATGGTGCAACGGGGAGGGATTCAAATTCCTGGGACATTGGAACCGGTTCTGGGGGAGGTGGGACCAGTACAAAACAGTCGGTTTGCACCTGGGCAGGGCTGGGACTGATGCCCTAGGGGGAGTGTTTGTTAGTGCTCTGGGGGAGGGTTTAAACTAAAATGGCAGGGGTTTGGGAACATGAGCAGGGAGACAGAGGAAAGGGAAACAAGGATAAAAGCAAAAGACAGGAAGGAGAAAAACAAAAGTGGCAGACAGAGAAATCAAGGGTTTAAATCAAACATGGCCACAGTAAATAATAATTCTAAAAGATCTAAGAGCATTAAAAAAACAAGCCTGAAGGTTTTGTGTCTTAATGCGAGGAGCATTCGTAATAAGGTGGATGAATTAGCTGCGCAAATAGAGGTAAAAGAATATGATATGATTGAGATTGTGGAAACATGGCTCCAAGGTGGCCAAGGCTGGGAACTCAACATCCAGGTGTATTCAATATTCAGGAAAGATAGGCACAAAGGAAAAGGAGGTGGGGTAGCATTGCTGGTTAAAGAGGGGTTTAACACAATTGTAAGGAAGCATATTAGCTCTGATGATGTGGAATCTGTATGGGTAGAACTGAGAAATACCAAGGGGCAGAAAATGTTAGTGGGAGTGGTATATAGGCCTCCAAACAGTAATGCGGAGGTTGGAGTTGGCATTAAAAGGGAAATTAGAGAAGCGTGCAATAAGGGCACAGCAGTTATCATGGGTGACTTTAATCTACATATAGATTGGGCTAACCAAATTAGTAACGATACTGTGGAGGAGGAATTCCTGGAGTGTATACGGGATGGTTTCCTGGACCAATATGTCGAGGAACCAACTCGAGACCAGGCCATCTTAGGCTGGGTATTATGTAATGAGAAAGGATTAATTAGCAATCTTGTTGTGTGAGGCCCCTTGGGTCAGAGCAATCATAATATGATAGAATTCTTCATTAAGATGGAGAGTGAAGTAGTTGAGTCAGAGACTAGGGTCCTGAATTTAAATAAAGGAAACTACGATGGTATGAGGCGCGAGTTGGGTAGGATTGATTGGGGAATGTCACTCAAAGGGTTGACGGTGGATAGGCAATGGCAAACATTCAAAATCGCATGGATGAAATACAGAATTTGTTCATCCCAGTTTGGCATAAAAAAAACCCAAAAAAGGTGACTCAACCGTGGCTAACAAGGGAAATTAGAGATAGCGTAAGATCCAAGGAGAGGACATATAAATTGGCCAGAAAAAGCAGTAAACCTGAGGATTGGGAGCAGTTTAGGATTCAACAAAGGAGGACAAAGGGATTAATTAAGAGGGGGAAAATAGAGTATGAGAGTAAGCTTGTAGGGAACATAAAAACTGACTGTAAAAGCTTTTATAGATATGTGAAGAGAAAAAAATTGGTGAAGTCAAGCATAGGTCCCTTGCAGTCAGAATCAGGGGAATTTATAATGGGGAACAAAGAAATGGCAGACCAATTAAATACATACTTTGGTTCTGTCTTCACAAAGGAGGACACAAATAACTTCCCAGAGATGTCGGGAAACATAGGGTCTAATGAAAGGGAGGAACTGATAGAAATCAGTATATGTAGGGAAATGGTGTTAGAGAAATTGATGGGATTGAAGGCCGATAAATCCCCAGGGCCTGACAATCTACATCCTAGGGTACTTAAGGAAGTGGCCCTAGAAATAGTAGATGCATTGCTGGTCATCTTCCAAAATTCGATAGACTCTGGAACAGTACCCATGGATTGGCGAGTAGCTAATGTTACCCCACTGTTCAAAAAAGGTGGTAGAGAGAAAATGGGGAATTACAGACCGGTAAGCCTGACATCGGTAGTGGGGAAAATGCTAGAGTCCATTATAAAAGATGTAATAGCAGAGCACTTGGAAAACAGTGACCGGATTGGACAAAGTCAACATGCTTGACTAATCTACTGGAATTTTTTGAGGATGTAACTAGTAAAATAGGTAAGGGAGAACCAGTGGATGTAGTGTATTTGAACTTTCAAAAGGCTTTCAATAAGGTCCCGCATAAGACATTAGCGTGTAAATTTAAGGCACATGGGAGTGGGTGCAAGGTTTTGACTTGGATGGAGAACTGGTTGGCAGACAGAAAGCAAAGAGTTGGAATAAACGGGTCTTTTTCCGAGTGGCAGGCAGTGACTAGTGGGGTACCGCAGGGATCGGTCCTTGGACCCCAGCTATTCACAATATATATTAATGATCTGGACGCGGGAACTAGATGTAATATATCCAAGTTTGCAGACAACACAAAGCTGGGTGGGGGTGTGTGCTGTGAGGAGGATGCCGCGAAACTCCAGTATGATTTGGACAGGTTGGGTGATTGGGCAGAAGCATGGAAATGCAATATAACGTGGATAAATGCGAGGTTATCCACTTTGGTGTCAAAAACAAGGCGGCAGATTATTATCTGAATGGCAATAGATTGGGAGAAGCGGAAGTGCAACGTGACCTGGGTGTTCTTGTGCACCAGTCGCTGAAGGTAAGCATGCAGGTGCAGCAGGCAGTTAAAAAGGCAAATGGTATGTTGGCCTTCGTAGCGAGAGGGTTTGAGTACAGGAACACGGATGTTCTTGCTGCAGTTGTACAGGGCCTTGGTGAGACCACATCTTGAGTATTGTGTGCAGTTTTGGTCGCCTTATCTGGGGAAGGATGTTCTTGCCATGGAGAGAGTGCAGCGAAGATTCACCAGGCTGATACCTGGGATGGCAGGAATGACTTATGAGGAGAGATTGGGTCGATTGGGCTTGTACTCGCTGGAGTTTAGAAGAATGAGAGGGGATCTCATTGAAACTTATAAAATTCTAACAGGACTAGACAGCGTAGATGCAGGAAGGATGTTCCCGATGGTCGGGGAGTCCAGAATCAGGGGTCACAGTCTAAGGATAAGGGATAAGCCATTTAGGACAGAGATGAGGAGGAATTTATTCACCCAGAGAATTCTCTACCACAGAAGGCAGCAGAGGCCAATTCATTAAATATATTCAAGAAGGAGTTGGATATATTTCTTAAGGCTAAAGGGATCAAGGGATACAGGGAGAAAGCAGGGACAGGGTGCTGAATTTGGATGATCAGCCATGATCGCATTGAATGGCGGAGCAGGCTCAAGGGGCCGAATGGCCTACTCCTGCTCCTATCTTGTATGTTTCTACGTTTCTAAGGCATGGTTGAGCGACTATAATCAGGGGTGATTGAGAGGGCAAAATTAGAGGAGTGCAGATATCTCGGCGGGGGGGTGGGGGCGGTTGTGGGGCTGAAGGAGGTTTCAGAGATAGGAAGGGGCGAGGCTATGGAGGGATTTGAAAACAAGGATGAGAATTTTGAAATTGAAGCGTTGCTTAACCGGGAGCCAATGTAGGTCAGCGCGCACAGGGGAGATGGGCGAACGGAGCTAGGTGTGAGTTAGGACACGGGCAGCCGAGTTTTGGATGACCTCAAGTTTACGTAGGGTAGAATGTGGGAGGCCAGCCAGGAGTGCGTTGGAATAGTCAAGTCTAGAGGTAACAAAGGCATGGATGAGGGTTTTTTTTTCCATTCATTCATGGGATTTGGGCATCGCTGGCAAGGCCAGGATTTATTGCCCATCGTAATAGCCCTCAAGAAGGCGGTGGTGAGCCGCCGCCTTGAACCACTGCAGTTCATGTGGTGAAGGGACTCCCACAGTGCTGTTAGGGAGGAAGTTACAGGATTTTGACCCAGAGACGATGAAGGAACAGCGATATACTTTCAAGTCAGGATGGTGTGTGACTTGGAGTGGGACTTGGAGGTGGTGGTGTTCCCATGCGCCTGCTGCCCTTGTCCTGTTTCAGCAGCGGATGAGCTGAGATAAAGGCAGAGATGCACAATGTTACGGAGGTGGAAATAGGCGGTCATAATTATTTTAACAAAAAAAGGCCACTATAATCACAGACTGCCGTAACCAAATCACTCAACAGATTTGCACTCGACACCTTTCACTCAGAATTTCTTCTTTCTTCTCTTGAGCAATCCAGGTTTACCAGTTACACTCTTTAAAATTTCCTAAAAATACATATTTGAGCAAAGAAATTAAATATCCTTATTAAAAAAACATTTCTAATTAACTGGCGGCCTACTTTCTTTAATTAGGGATACTCTTTCATGCACCAAACATGATGAGCCTTGTTCTTATTTCTGAGTTATGTCTTTGTGGCCTTTTGCATTGAGCGTCGTCACATTCATGTTAATCCTCAAATAATTACAATCTGCCTCGAGAACAATGGACAAAACCTTCTGGAACTTGCCATTGTACTCTGCGTTCCTGTAATCCTATTCAATTACAAGTGCTTCCTCTCCCTTAGGTTTGTGCTTTCAGTAACCAAACTTGACAAGAATACCTCACTGCTCCATTCAGAACTGATAGAAATTACTGCGCACATCCTATTTCAAAGTACCCAGCAGAAAAACTAAGCGAGATACAAAGGGCTCGAATTTCATCGGGGTGTTGAGGCGGGATTGGAGGCGTGTGGCGGGTCAAAATCGTGAAATCGGGGGGCACGAACCCATCCCGCCCCCAACCCGCCTCCATGCCCGTTTCACAGGAGGCGGGTACCCGACCTGTGCTGGGAGCCGCCTCCATGAGGCGGGAAGGGGATTAGTGCCAATTAACTGCCTGTTAACAGGAAGTTAACAGGCAGTTTTTAGCCTAATCCCTATTTTTTATCCCTGAAGTGTGGGCTTCCCGACAGCTCCAAACCACGCCAAGTTAGCGAGGCGGACCGTCGGGCTGAAGGACTTGGAGGGTTCGAGATGTCCGGTGTTCAGGTGAGTGATGGGTGCATGAGTGCAGAGGTAAGTGTGTTTGGTGTGTGTAAAGGGCTAAAAATTCGGTCTCGCCGCGCCAGGTCTTTAGTGCCGCATTCCCCAAGCGCCCGCCTGAAATTCAGTAGCGCCGCCCCAAGACGGCAGCGGGCGCTATTGCAGGGTTTGGCCGCCTCGTTTGGGGCGAAGAATGTCAGTTTCCCGCGCCCAGCTGCCGCTGCGGCAACCGATGCGGTGCGGCAGGCTGGGGTACTGCAGGCCTCCTCCTTCTCTTAAGGAGGAGCTGCCTGCAGCCGTGAGATCGCCGCTGGATTCCCCCGGCAAATGAGCCCGGCACCACGGAGAAGTGCCGGGCTCGCGGGAGTCACACACCAATGCCGCGGGGGGGTGGTGCAGGAGTCCGGGGAGGGAGCTGCGGGCAGGCGGCTGCCGGAAAAACGGCCGGCCGCCGCTCCACCTTTATGCGCCGGCCTTTCGGAGCTGCATGGCACCGTTTTGCAAACGCTGTTTGCGGCCGCGATGGGCGAGGCGGCCGCAACTGAATTTGGCCATCGGGACGGTTTACCATTGGAACCGGGGCGCTGCGCACACCAATGACATCATCGGTGCCGGTGCAGCGCTACCGGCTAACGCCGATGTTAGGGACGACCTCAATTTCGGGCGTAAAAAACTTCCGGCGCAACCCACTCTATAGCCAGTAAGTGGGCGCAAACGCAACTGAATTTCTAGGCCAAAGTGTTTAAATAAGTTTTACTTACCTTTACTTAATAATGCAGCCTTCCTTCCTTCAGGTCTCGGGAGTCCCTCATCTCACCGGCACAGAAAGCAGAATGGTCGCGAGCTGTCAAAATCTGCAGCATTCTGCTTTCTGTTCTGGGGAGATCTCTAAATCAGCCTGAGAGGAAGGAATTAACTTGGAGTACAGATTGTCAGTGTTTGACTGCTTCAAAGAGCTGTGAAAAGCTCTTGACAGATGAAATGTCAATCTGTGACATCACCTGTTGCCGGGTGGCCCTTAATTGGCCTGCTGAACCCGCTGGGTGGGCTCAACAAGGTCAATCAAGTGAAAATCGAGTGGGTTGGCCACAACTAGATGGAGGCGGGACTACAACCCCAAAAGTTGTAGTCCCGCCTCCTACACACCTCCATTGATGAAATCCAGCCCAAAGGCCTAGAAATTGGGTTGGGGCGCCAAAGTGGTGCAAAAGTCGCCTGAGCGCAGGATTTAGCGCAGCGTTCGAGGCTTTAGCGATCGTCAGATATTAAGTTTCATTGCCCCTCGAGGGACATGGGGCGAGGCTCGAGGCGCTCCGCGTCCCTCTTAGGGCGCTGAAACTGAATATCGCAGCGCAACGTGCCGCAGCGTCACGCTGCGGTACTGCAGGCCTTCCTCCCACTGTTAAGGGGGAAGTGCATGCAACAGCGCGATCCCCGCTCGCGAGTGCCGGCAAATGAGCTCGGCACCAAGGAGAAGTGCCGGGCTCTTGGGAAACAGCCGGCAATGCTGCGGGCGGGGGGGGGTTAGGAGGCCAGGGACAGAGGTGCTGGCAGGCGGCCGCCGAAAAAGGCGGCCGCCCCGCACCTCCACCTTAACTTGCGCCGCTGCCGGCACAGTAAGGCCCCGTGAACCGGGCGTGGGTAGCGAACGGCGCAACTGTGGCGTTCGTTCCCAAATATCGCGAACGGGGCACGAATGGGGCGCTGCGTACACCGATGACGTCATCGGTGGCGGCGCAGCGCAAATGGCTAATGCCACCATTAGCGCCCCTGCTGAATATCGCGGGAGGCGCAGCCAGTGGCGCTACAGACACTGACTGCCTCTTTAGGCGCTAACAGGTGGCGCTACTCACCCAATTTCTCCCCCAAAGAGTCAAACAGCAGAAGCATCAGAACAAAAATAGATTCCAAATCTTGCTATTAAAAATGTAAATATAGGTTACTGAATGAATTATAGAATCATAGAATACCACAGCACAGAAGGAGGCCATTTGGCCCATCCAGACTGCACTGGCTCTTTCGAAGAGCAATCCTGTTAGTCGCACTCCCCAATCTTTCCCCACAGCCCTGCAATTTGTTTCTCCTTCCAGTGTTTATCCAATTCCCTTTTGGATGCTCCTCTTGAATCTGTATCCACCATCCTATCAAGCAGACCATTCCAGATGCTAACCACTCGCTGCATAAAAAAGTGTTTCTACATGTCGCCACTGGACCTTCTGCCAATCACCTTAAATCTGTGTCCTCTGGTTATCGAAGGTGAATAGTTGTTTTCTTTTAATCTCAAGGGGGTTTGAATTCAAATGTAAGGGTTTAGTTGCACAAAGCCTTGGTCAGACCCCATCTAGAGTACTGTGTTCAGTTTTGGGTACTGAACCTCAGGAAAAATATAATGGCCTTGGAGTGGTTATAGCACAGATTCAGCAGAATGATACCAAGGCTTAAAGGGTTAAATTATGAGGACAGGTTGCATGAACTTGGCATGTATTCTCTTGAGTTTAGAAGATCTGTTCAAAGCGTTCAAAATGATAAAGGGACCCTGTTACATAGTTATGTTGGGACTACATTGTACAAGTGTACTAACACTCAAATCAAGTGTAGCTGCACTACGATGCTGGGAAGGTAGTGCGCAGACGCCACACAAGGCACTGGGAAATATCACCCCGCACCATGCGGCAGGCAGCCATTACAACTCAAATAAAACAGTAGTTTATAATTACAAACTACTGAGTTCAGAGGCGTCATTACAAAGCACTACGAGTGCTAGAAGACATAACATGGTAGCAGCGGTATAAGTGAGTAAAACTTACGCAAATAAAAACGATATCAGATTGAAGAACGAAATTTAAAAGTAAACTCTGCAGCGTTTTAACCGCGAATCGTACGGGCAGCTAAAATGGTGGCGTCCAATGCACTGACCGCGAATATGCTCCCCATCATGAACTGGGAAGCCGACGATATCGTGGAAGCCTTCTGGAAATTTAAGCAAAAATGCGAGCTTACATTTAAAAGTTTCCTGAAAGGCTCCTCCGATGAGGAAAAAGTTAGCTACATTCTACTGTGGGCGGGAGAAAAAGACTTAGATCTCTATAACAGCTGGAGTTTATCCGAAGAGGATAAAACGAACCCTACGGAGATTTATGAAAAGTTCAGTAACCATCGCGAGCCTAAATCAAACCACCACATACACAGGTATAAATTCCAAAGCTTAAGACAGGAACCTGGTGAAACGGCTGACAATTTCCTGACGAGATTAAAAAACGAAGCCAGCAAATGCAGGTTTACGGAACTAGAAGAAAGGCTGGTAGACCAACTAATATGGGGATCAGCACATACAGAAGTTCAAAAAGAACTAATAGGAAAAGAAAAGCTCGGAATATCAGAAGCCATAGATGCAGTGAGGGCTCACGAAGCCACAAAACAACAGATGAAAACGCTGAATACTCATATGGCTGATGTGCGGACAACTCCCGAACCGGATCACAGAGTAGATGCAGTGCGCGAAAAGCACAGCACATAAAAACAAGTATATGACAGCGGGAAGAATATGTGTAGAAAATGTGGAAGACAACACGACTACACAGACAGAAGAAAATGCCCAGCGTATGGAACAAGCTGCAACATGTGTGGTAAAGCAAACCACTGGCAAAAGATGTGCAGAGCTAAAAGAGACGGGCTACACACCAAAAGCAGAGGTGGACAGCAGAACCAACAAAAGAAAAACAAAATCCATACCATGGGTGAGCAAGATGACGAAGACTGCGGGTACGACAAAGCTCTGAACATTGACACCATAAAGGTTCTCTTACACGAAACGTCCAGAGCGGAAAGCACCCCAAAGAAAGAATGGCACACTATCATCCAGATTAAAAAGAGGATCGAAGGACAGCCCACAACCGTCAATCTAAAAGTAAAGTTGGACACAGGAGCTCAGAGCAACATCCTTCCACTGAGGCTATACCAGAGGATCTTCCCCGAAAACTTGGGCAAAGATAGATACCCGAAAAGAGGATGTTTAAAAGCAAACAACGTCACGCTGACAGCGTATGGGGGGGGGAGCGAGCTCAGACAACTCGGAACAACCTATATAAAAGGAACACACAAAAGCAGAAACATCAACTGCATGTTCTTTGTGACCGACTCCGCGGGACCGGCGATCCTGGAATTAAACAGCTGCGAGAAGCTGGGGTTAATCTCGGTAAACCACGAACTAACAAAAACATCACTGAAAGTCGACAGCAACACCCCACTGGAAAATCGTCTACAAATCATGGACACGAAACATTTGATGGACATGTATCCAGAGTGTTTTGATGACACTGTAGGATGCTTCAAAACCCGTCATCCACGCTCCAAGAAAAATACCCATCGAGCTAAAAGAAAAATTATACACCGAACTAAAAGAAATGGAAGAGAAAGAAATAATCGCAAAGGTCACTGAACCCACAGACTGGGTAAACCCAATTGTGATACGGGAAAAGCCGAACGGGCAGCTCAGAATCTGTCTGGACCCCAAAGGCTTAAACATCTTCCAACAAAAGATCGATGAAACATACAAAGGCTGTGAAGGAGCCATTGGAATCACTGATGACATCCAACTTTACGGAACAAATGAAAGAGACCACGACATGCACTTGCACGAGGTCATGGATCGCACCAGAATGGCTGGCATCAAGCTGAACGCCGAGAAGTGCATCGCTAAAAGTACGAAATGCAAATTTTTTGGCATGATCTACACACCGGAGGGTGTCAAGCCTAATCAGCAGAGATGAAACCTCCAAACGACAAGAAGGAGCTGAGAAGCTACCTCGGCTTGGTCCAGTATATGAGTTCTTTCATCCCGAACATGTCAGACTACACAACGAACCTAAGAGAATTACTAAAAGAAGACACCGAATACCAATGGTCAGAATCCCATGAGAGGAACTTCAAACACCTAAAGGAATTATTATGTAAAGAAACCAGCCTGTCTTATTACGATAGAAAAAAACCTGTCACCTTACAGGTAGATGCCTCTACCAGGGGGCTAGGGGCAGTCCTCGTGCAGGAAGGAAAACCAATAGCTTTCGCATCGAAGGCATTGACATCAACAGAGACAAGATACGCAAACATCGAAAGAGAGCTATTGGCAGTAGTATACGGATGCAAAAAGTTCCACACCTACTTATACGGAAGAAAATTCGAGGTAGAGAGTGACCATCGTCCACTCGAACAAATTTACAAGAAAAACCTAAGCAAGGCCCCAGCAAGACCGCAAAGGTTACTGTTAAGACTCCAAAGTTACGACTTCGAATTAAAATACCGGCCAGGAAAAGAAATGGCACTGGCAGATGCATTGTCTCGATTGTCACCACACGAAAAACACGAGATGAAGGGCCAGACAGTAAAAATACACCACTTCGTAAATGTTACTCCCACGAAGCTTAGCCAAATTCAAGAGGAGACTGGTAAAGAAGAGGAGTTGCTACTACTCATGCAACAGGTAATACAGGGGTGGCCGGAGAAGATCCAGCAGGTCCAAAACCAAATCCGACAGTACTGGACAATCAGAGACAACATCTCGGTGGAGGACGGTGTTCTCCTTGCTGGCTCAAGAATCATAATACCAAAAACGATGCAAACGGAACTTCTCCGCTTAATACACCAAGGCCATATGGGGATGGAGAAATGTAAACTAAGAGCCAGATCAGCTGTGTACTGGATAGGCAGGTACAAAAGCATAGAACAAATGGTCTCCACATGCTGCATATGCCAGAAATACCGAAACACACAGCAGAAGGAGGAGATGATTCAAATGGAAGGACCCCCGAGACCATGGCACACGGTCGGAACAGATCTGTTCCTATGCAACCAGGAGTGGTACATCATAGTAGCAGACTACTACTCAAAATTTCCTTTTGTCAGAAGGATAAACGACATGAGAGCCACAACAATCACAAAAATTGCGAAAAACATATTCGCAGAACAGGGCATCCCAGAGAAAGTCATCTGCGACAATGGGACACAATTCACCTCCAGCGAATTCAGAGCACTGGCTGGAAAATACGGATTTAAAATAATTACCTCATCCCCACATTACCCAAGGGGACACAAATTTATTGAAAGACAGATCCAAACAGTCGAAAGAGCTCTCATTAAAAGCAAGGAGATGGGAGAAGACCAAGACCTCGCCCTTTTGGCAATCAGATCGACACCTTTGAGAGCAGACTCGAAATCACCAGCAGAACTACTAAACGGTAGAAAATACAAAACAACTCTACCAGCAAAGGTATATCCTCCTCAGGACCAAGAGGACGTTTGGCAGAAGCTGATGGAAACACAAGCTACGGGGAGCACACACTATAACAAGCATGCAAAACCACTGCCGGAGCTGCTAAATGGGCAATCAGTGCATATACAAGATCCGTTGTTGAGAACATGGCGTCCAGCCAAGGTTATTGGAAAAGCTGATACTCCAAGATCTTACTTGGTAGAGACAGAACCTGGAAACCAATACAGGTGAAACAGGATCCATATCAGACCCTCACCTGAAGCTGTCAAACAGCGGACAGCATTAACAGCAGTTACGGTACCAGACATGGAAAACAATATAACGCCAGAAACAAACACCTCAAATACAACAACTGCAAACATGCACTCTCCAGAGCCAAACATGACAGCACCGGCAACAAAAAATGAACACACCAAAACACCGCAGAAAGGAATAGTTACAGCCAAGTCCACAAGATGGAGGAGTAACATACAACCACCTGAGCGGTATCGCGAATAATTATAAAGACAATTATAATTCGCACAGAACAGTAAAACAACATGGACAAATATCTGTATATAAATTGAGCAAAGAAAGCTCACGTTCTGTATTTTGTTAATGTTATTCAACTGGAAACATTGTAAAATAGAAAAATTGATGTAATTAGTTTTGTTGGGAAAGAGGGATGTTACATAGTTATGTTGGGACTACATTGTACAAGTGTACTAACACTCAAATCAAATGTAGCAGCACTACGATGCTGGGAAAGTAGTGCGCAGGCGCCGCACAAGGCACTGGGAAATATCACCCCGCACCATGCGGCAGGCAGCCATTACAACTCAAATAAAACAGTAGTTTATAATTACAAACTACCGAGTCCAGAGGCGTCTTTACAAAGCACTACGAGCGCTAGAAGACATAACAGACCCAATAGGGCAGATGCAGAGAATCTGGTGGTGGAATCTAGCACAAGATCGTATCTTAAAATTAGAGCTAAGTCATTTAGGAGTGAAATCAGGAAGCACTTTATTATACAAAGGGTAGTGGAAATCTGGAACTTGCTCCGCAGAAGGCTGTGAATGCTGGATCAATTAAAATTTTCAAGACTGAGATGAACAGATCTTTGTTAGGCTAGGGTATCAGTAGGATATCAAGAGATATGGAGCAAAGGCAGGAAAATAGAGTTGAGGTACAGATCAGCCGTGATCTAATTGAATGGTGGAACAGGCTCGAGGGGATGCATGGCTTACTCCTGTTCCTATGTTCTTATACAAAAGATACTCTATGTATTAGAATTTTAATCTTGCATTTAATGCTAATACTGAGGCATGGATCATAAGGTATGACTTCAGTTCGCACCAGCTGTTATGCTAGCTCGAGTCACTTTTCACTTGCTGTAAAGGCAGATTTGCAAAGATATCAACAAATTAAAACAGAGCAGTACATCTCAAGAATACAAAACACATCACAGGATTCAGAGAATGGTTGCTCCATAATTTGTCAATTCAGCCTCTCAATTTGGTACAGCCATGCAAATATCACTTAAATATCTGTTATGTTAAATTGTCTTTACTCAAATAGGCATTGTATGTGAAGCATCAAACTTGACACAGATTCATAGCTGCCCATCCAATACTGCAGCAATTAAGGGTGCATTTACATTGCAACTATAGCATTGATGCAAGGTGGACGTAAATGCAACCCGGATCCGCAGTCACCACCCAACCTGGCACCAGAGCTAAAAAGAATGAGGCTCCCTAGAAGAGGGAATCTCACTCTGCTTTGGTATGGCGTCAGTTCAGATCCTAACACCAAGCCCCAACAGCATAGGTTTAGCAATGGGGCAAAGCCAAAACTGGTTTGCTAAACTTGTAGTGTAAATGCAGCATTACACATCTGTTTTACACTGATATGGCCATGAATTCTACTAGCAATAGGGGGAGGATATTCAAATCGATTTACCAAATATCTAACGTCACTTGTTAACTGTACTGGTCTCGCTAGATGTACTCCTATCCAGTTATCCAATCAGCTAAACATTCATTCAAATAACTCCTCGAGAAACAGGGTGCGGTTTTGAAGCTTTACTTGAATAAAATTGTGAAACTGTAAACAAAGACAAAGTATGTTTTGTACACAGAGCTGAGTACTATACATTAGATGTTACATAAGATACAAACATGTTTATGAAAACAGAATAGACTAACTGTATAAGTAAATAGCACTGAAGCTAAACCTTGGTAGCTAACAGCTAATAAACTTCTTATGGACAAAGTATTGTCAAAATACTATACCGACAAGGTTGTTATCATGTTACTAAACAAGGATACTCACAGACATTGCGTCTTGCCTAGCGTATAAGGAAGGATGGAGGAGGATTGAGAATGGCTGCCTCATGTGGGCTTTGTTCACAACTCCGCAAAACACTCCCTGGAATACTAATTCTGGGGCAGACAGGAAGAAGGTCAAATAACACACTGCTATACAATAACTACCACTAGAGGGTGCTATCTGCATGTAATAAGTCCAGAACATTAACCAAACCACAAGGTGGGCCAACTCACAGAAAATCCTTACCTAAGAAAGGATATGCCTTACCTAAGAAAGGATATACTTGCCATAGAGGGAGTGTAGCGAAGGTTCACCCGACTGATTCCTGGGATGGCAGGACTGTCGTATGAGGTCAACTAGGCCTGTATTCACTAGAGTTTAGAAGAATGAGAGGGGATCTCATTGAAGTGTATAGAATTCTGACAGGGCTAGACAGACTGGATGCAGGGAGGATGTTTCCCCTGGCTGGGGGGTCTAGAACGAGGGGTCACAGTCTCAGGATACGGGGTAGGACATTTAGGACTGAGATGAGGAGAAATTTCTTCAACCAGAGGGTGGTGAACCTATGGAATTCTCTACCACAGAAGGCTGTGGAGGCCAAGTCACTGAATATATTTAAGAAGGAGATAGATAGATTTCTAGACACAAAAGGCATCAAGGTGTACGGGGAGAGAGCAGGAATATGGTGCTGAGATAGAGGATCAGCCATGAACATATTGGCCCAGAAATTCGGGTTGGGGGCTTCCTGTGAGTGCAAGCCCCCGACCTGCACTTACCTAGCGCGCCGGCCGTTGAGCTTTGGGCCCGCATGGGATTCCGATCCTGGGCCTCCTTCAACTGCCAGCATGCAGTGCTTGCGTATCCCAGGGGCGCAGTTAGTTCGATGCATCCCCTGGGATCACGTGGGCCATGGAGAGCCAATGGTAGCAGGGAATGCTTCATTCATAAGTTTGACAGGAAGAGCTGTCAAACCTATAAATACTATAAACCCCAAAACATCACTAAAACTTCAAATACATTTTTTAAAAATCACATTTTTAAAATAACTATAAATTACATGAAATAACAATTTTAAACAATAATTTAAATTTTTGAAAAAAATAATTACATTTTCTAACGGGGCTAAAAATAAACTTACCTTTCTTTAAAGAATTTAAAAATAATAAACCTGTGGAAAAAATGTTTTTATTTTAATGAATTCACCACTTACCTGGTTAAAAGCAGGCCTTGCGCCTGCTTTTTACAAGTGTAACTGCTGGAGACTTACCCTCCCGGAGAAACCTGCAAAAAAAACATAAGTTCGATGCACACGCGCTGCCACTCCGGTGCACGCGTTCCACCTGTCAACCCCTTCTTTCAGGGGAATGGAAGTGCCGGTTTCCCACGCATGCGCAGTGCATGCACGAAACCACCACTTTCATTGGGCCACGCATGAGTACCCGTGCGTACTCACGCGTTGGGACCCGAATTTCAGGGCCATTGAATGGCGGAGCAGGCTCGAAGGTCCGAATGGTCTACTCCTGCTCCTATGTTTCTATGTTTCTATGAGGTGACTCCCAGGCAAGTCAATCAAGCACTATACGATCCATTTGAAGAATGAACACATGTAAGCAGATTTATGTTTACGTTGTACACACAGTGAGGTCCTGAGGGAGGCAGAGTACTAGGAGTCATTTTCTGGATGAAGGATACTGGACAACTGCTTACTTTTTACAATTGGTACTCCATTTCAACACTGATTGGAGAATGTAGGGAAGAGTTGTGTTAACACCTTATCCAAAGGGCAGAACAGCACTAGAGAGTCTGTGCATTAGACAGAAGAATGTCACTTCCTACTCCTTCAAACCCACAACCTTTGGTCTAGAGCCAAGAGCTGCATCAAATGACAGCTTGTCAAGTAGCTAATGACAAAGTCACAGGAGAATGTGCAAGGACTCTCTGACATGTTGGATCTTTCAAATAAAGAAAGGACACATTTAAGGGACTCAGTGGTGCAGTAGGTGAGTACGCTATTCTTTCACTTTGGAGAACTGGGTCCAAAGCCAGCCTCGACTAAGTCGATAAAAAGTCTTTCTTTGTCTAAAAGGAAGATGGTTGTGGTGGTTGAAGGTCAATCGTCACAGCCCCAGGACATCGCTGCAGGAGTTCCTCAGGGCAGGGTCCAAGGTCCAACCATCTTCAGCTGCTTCATCAATGACCTTCCCTCCAACATAAGGTCAGAAATGGGGATGTTCGCTGATGACTGCACAGTGTTCAGCACCCTCATGCAACAAGACCTGGACGACGTTCAGGCTTGGGCTGATAAGTGGCAGGTAACATTCGTGCCACAGAAGTGCCAGGCAATGACTATCGTTAACAAGTGAGAGTCTAACCACCTCCACTTGACATTCAACGGTATTACTATCGTCGAATACCCCAAATCAACATCCTGGGGGGTCACCATTGACCAGAAACTTAACTGGAGCAGCCACATAAATACTGTGGCAACAAGAGCTGGTCAGAGGCTAGGTATTCTGCGGTGAGTGTCTCACCTCCTGACTTCCCAAAGCCTTTCCACCATCTACAAGGCACAAATAAGGAGTGTGATGGAATACTCTCCACTTGCCTGGATGAGTGCAGCTCCAACAACACTCAAGAAGCTCGACACCATCCAGGATAAAGCAGCCCACTTGATTGGCACCCCAGAGGGTGGTGAATCTTTGGAAGTCTCTACCCCAGAGGACTGTGGAGGCTCAGTCATTGGGTATATTCAAAACAGAAGTCGATAGATTTCTGACTAGTAAGGGCATCAAGGGATATGGTGATAAGGCCGGTGAATGGCATTGAGGCAGAAGATCAGCCATGATCTCATTGAATGGTGGAGCAGGCTCGATGGGCCGAATAGCCTACTCCTGCTCCTGTTTCTTATGTTCTTATCCACCACCTTAAACATTCACCCCCTCCACCACCGGTGTACCGTGGCTGCAGTGTGTACCATCTACAAGATGCACTGCAGCAACTCGCCAAGACTTCTTCGGCGGCACCTTCCAAACCCGCGACCTCTTCCACCTAGAAGGACAAGGGCAGTAGGCGCATGGGAACACCACCACCTCCAAGTTCCCCTCCAAGTCACAAACCATCCTGACTTAGAAGTATATCTCCGATCCTTCATCGTCGCTGGGTCAAAATCCTGGAACTCCCTCCCTAACAGCACTGTGGGAGTATCTTCACCACACGGACTGCAGCGGTTCAAGGAGGCGGCTCACCAGCACCTTCTCAAGGGCAATTAGGGATGGGCAATAAATGCTGGCCTTGCCAGCGACACCCACATCCCATAAACGAATAAAAGAAATAAAAATAAAAGGTCCCGAATGAAGGGAGTTCGAAGAATCTTGGTCCGCAAAATAAAAACGCCCATGATATAAATTGTCACCAAATCAACATTCTCAGAATGGCTGCTGTCGGAAATGGAAAATCCCAAGCTGCTGCACTGGGAACTTTCTTCTCAGAGTGCAGTTAAGGTATATTATTGAGATAGCATAAAGGGAACTCCACATTGCATCTGAGCTGAATATTTGAAGGCAACACTTGACGCAAAAAAATGCAAGATGTTCCAATTTTCAGCAGGAGTAGTATTGCAGCAGATTCTTTAAAAGGGAACGCTTCGATTGCTGGCTTTAGTCTAATTGAAAGGTACTAAAGCCAAGATCTTGTTTTAGATCAGAAATCGGCACTGGCCTGAATTTTTCCAATTTAGATTTGGATTTACAGTGGATTGATATAATTCAAGCACGAGATGGGAGGGAGAGGAAGTTTCACCCATTTCAGAGCGACTGGGGAAGGAAGTCATCCATTGGAATTCTAAATAATGAGAATGAATAAGCAGTTGGGACCAATAGAATTCCAAGCAATGGGAATAAAAGGGAAGGAGTTGGTCCTTTGAAATGGTAGACACTGGAAATAAATCGAACAGTTTACTTGATTTGAATACTGCACAATGATAATGGGGCTGATTTTCCTCTGCCTAACATTCCCCCTTTCCCCCCATGTGTGCCAGTTCCTGGGCCATTAGGTAGAGGAAGGAGAGGATAAAGAGCCAGAAACCTGTAGCACTGGGACTCTGCCCCATTCACCCATCATCCCTGTGCTCGCTGACCTACATTGGATCCCGGTTAAGCAAAGCCTCGATCTCAAAATTCTCATCCTTGTTTTCAAATCCCTCCAGGGTCTCGTCCCTCCCTATCTCTTTAATCTCCTTCAGCACCACAACTCCCCCACTGAGATATCTGCACTCCTCTAATTCTGCCCTCTTGAGCATTCCTGATTATAATCGCTCAACCATTGGTGGCCGTGCCTTCTGTTGCCTAGGCCCTAAGCTCTGGAATTCCCTGCCTAAACCTCTCCACCTCTCTTTCCTCCTTTGAGATGCTCTTTAAAATCTACCTCTTTGACCAAGCTTTTGGTCACCTGCCCTAATTTCTCCTTATGTGGCTCGGTGTCAAATTCTTTGGTCTTATAATATCCTGTGAAGCGCCAAGGGATGTTTTACTACGTTAAAGGCACTATAAATTCAAGTTGTTGTTATTGATCATAATGCCCATTTTTGAAGGTCCAGGAAATGAGAGGAGGAAGTTCCTGCTTCACTCTTGATATTTAAATGACATGGGGGGGCATTCCTGCTCTGACACCTCACCCATCTTTTTGTGCCCTCAACACCAGACTGACAGTACAAATCCTGACTGGCCCCGTCAAGATTGTATGAATTCAAAATTTGTTGGCCTTTTTGTACCTGTCTGCAATGGCTGTGGAGAAGTGTCAGCAGGGAATCAGATGTCAAGCTGTGCCACCTGCTACCATGCACCATGGGTCTGGCATGGCTAATGCCAACCAGTCAGCTACCGCCTCAAGCCTGCACGTGGGGTTTCCTTTCCCTTCACTTTTGTCTGTCACTTCTAAATCCTCTGCCCTTCAGCCTTAGACAAGTCCGCTTGCGGGTTGCGATGCCTTCTGAGCCTTTCTAACGACTTTCAGAGTTTTTGTCCCCGAGTGTGGCACTCTCCTCTAATTGTCCCACTCCTTCAGATTTCACTGAAACACAATTTTCTGCTCTCTCCACTCGGGTTCCTTACACTTGCCCCAGTCTGCACGTGAATTTGTGAATGAAAATGCAAATAAGCTAACCCAGAAAAACATGAGTTTTTAACACATTCAGACAGGATTAGTATCAGTACTTAACCTTTTAGAAATAAAAAGAGAAAATGCTGGTAATACTCAGCAGGTCAGGCAGCAGTTGTGGAGAGAGAAACAGAGTTAACGGCCCCGATTTTCTGCCAGCCATCAGGCAGCTTTTCAGGCGGCCGGGGGCTGAAAATGGGGGTCGCGACCCCACACGGCTGATTCCCTGCCCCGTCCGACTTTCGGACCGCCGTTTCTCTGCGACCCGCTTCAGTCCCACCAGCGGCGGGTGGGACTGGCCGTCGGAACACTAATGAGCAATTATTACCTTGTTTAAGTCGATTTTCAGGGGCCGTTGCGATTTTGGGGCTTTCCCCACATCAAACACGCCTGCGGGGAACCCCGCTGATGAAACCTGGCATGAAGCTTGCCGGCTTGCTTGCTGTCAGCTGCAGGTCATTTGGAAAAGCTGCGATTTAAAGGGACAGCATTTGTCTGGTGAAGGACCTTGTTGCTGCAGGCTTGGGGCTACTTCCTACTTCTTCAAGGCTTAGGCACAACTGTGGAAGGTTGGAGCCTCACACACTTCTCCAATGTGATCTCCTGGGAAGCCCCTCTCGCCACCCTCACTCAGCGCTTCCTTAGCAGAGGCAACTACGAGAAGCATGGGATGCCATTTTTTCCTTCCCTTCTTGCCATTAGAGGATCTCCAGCAGCAGAGGTGGCAGCAGCAGAACCAGGAATAGCAGGATGAGCACCAGGAGCACCAGGCTGCTGCTCACTCACCTAAAGCTGCACAGGCCAGAAGGGGCCAGCGCTTGGAAGTGGCTTGAGAGCACCTTGTTGCGCTTTAGGGGGCCATGGGAACCCGTTTCTGCACTGGCAGTACTACTCAAGGACTTCCATGAAGGTCTGGTTTCTCTGTTCAATAGATGGCCAACGCTCCTCAAGAGATGTCATTCTCTTATGAGCACTCACCATGTTTTCCGTACCCTGGCGAGTTATCTCCTCCATGGAGGTTGCCAACCTTTCCATGGTGATGCGTTCATGCGCCAATGACTCCACAAAGGCTCTGCTCATGGTCGCTATGGACTCCTCCATTCGCTCCACACTCGCAGCGACCCTGGAGACAAAACCTGCCAGAGACTCCTGCATCTGCGCATGGAGATCCATCACCTCTTCTCTTGCGGATGGGCCCAGAGGCAGAGGGTCGACATGCAGCACAGCTGAGCTGAGCTGGCAGAGTCCTGCGCCCTCCGACGAGGACTCGCCACTGCTGTCCCTGTCTCCAGAATCTGCTGAGGCTCACTTGTGAGCTGTGAAACACCAGGTGACAACACTACTCTATGTCCCGAAGGTCCCCCCGAGGTGTGAGTGTCTGCGTATAATAGTACAGCACAGGTTGGAGCTTCCTCTGAGGAGTCTGGCTGCACAGCCTCTTCCTCCTCCACAGTGAGGACGGGGGCTCTGGATGGTACTGTGGGGGAGTAAAGGAAGGAGTTAGAGATGTAATGCCAAGGTTCTTCTGGTGACTCCCAGCGAGTTGGCATCTGCTGACATCTGCATCCATGCAGCATTGGTCTCAGTGGGAGGCCTCTTCCTCCCTGACCTAGGGAAGAGGACCTCCCTGTGGGCCCTAACCCCATCCAATAATGCCTGCAGTGAAGCCTCGTCGAATTTGGTGGCAGCTCAGGGTCTGGCACTGGCCACAGCTGCAGCAGGCTCCTCTGCCATCCTGTATGGTTTGTTTGGAAGCCTTCATAGGATGCAGTGCTTGCTATGGACCTTGAAAGCACCATGAATTATGACATCATACTGTGGGGCTTTCTGACTAGAAATGGACAATTAGCAAGGCTGCCCACACGATGGAAATTAATTGGCCACTTGAGGGAAAATTGCGTGGAGCTGGCTGACACATTTTTTTTGTGTCAGAACCCCACATTCGGGGGAATTCGACCATTTCCCACACAAACCACAAAATCGGGCCCTACGTTTCAGGTCGATGACCCTTCGTCAGAACTTAAACGTTAACTCTGTTTTTCACTCCACAGATGCTGCTTGACCTGCTGAGTATTTTCAGCATTTTCTGTTTTTATTTCAGATTTCCAATATCCACTGTATTTGAATTTTATCTTACCCTTTTAGACATGAGCTGAACCAATACAGAAAAATAAGAAACAATGGCCTAGAAATTCAGTGGCCTGCGCCACCAGTTTGCGCCCAAAGAGGGCTTTTGCGCCAGTCTGCAAACTTCAGGCGAAATTCAGTGGGGCGCTAATGGCGGCATTAGGCTGTAGCGCTGCGCCGCCACCGATGATGTCATCGGTGTGCGCAGCGCCCCGTTTCCGCGAAGAACGCCATATTAAGTCGCGCCCGCCTCTTCAGCGCCGGCCGCAAACAGCGACCGGTACACAGGGCCTACCTGTGGCGGTAGTGGCGGTAATTAAAGTGGAGGTGCGGCCGGCCGCTTTTTCGGCGGCCGCCTGCCCGCACCTCCTTCCCCGGCCTCCTCCACCTCCCGCGGCATTGCCGGCTGTTTTCCGGGAGCCCGGCACTTCTCCGTTCTGCCGGGCTCTTTTGCCGGCACTCGCGATCGGGGCTCCGGCTGCTGCAGGCACCTCCCCCTTAAGAGAGGGAGGAAGGCCTGCAGTACCGCAGCCTGCCGCTCCGCTGCGGGTGGCGCTGCGGCCACTAGCTCGCCGATAATCAGTTTCAGCGCCCAAGCGGGGCGCCGAAACCCCTGTTTAGTGGCCGCCTTCCACTTGGTGCGCTGACACTGAATATCCCGCTTGCGCAAGTGGATCCGCGCGCAGCGGTAATTCCGGCGCCCAGGCGAGCTGGGCGCCCCATAATGAATTTCTAGGCCAATGTGCCTTTAAATTTAATTCTAAATGGAGAGAACAAATTCTACAATTTGGGAACATTCTCAAAAACTCATGAAAAGGTATTAAATAAATTTTAAAAATCTTTAAAGTATGTCTGAACAGCTGTAATGGATTTTGTGTGTACGGTCTTGATAGTTGAGAATTGGCTAAAAATGACTGTCAGAGTCGACCTTCAGTCTTGTCCTTCAATCATTCAGCCTATTCTTGATCCAAGACAGCATGCATGCATATCCATTATCGCTTAAATCGATCAGTGATCTGAGTGCATTGATTCAGACACTGCACTATATAGAAACAGATTACTACTGAACTGGTTTCATTTTGTTACAGATTTTAAAGGGGAATTGCAGTCAGGCAACAACACAATCTTAACGAGTCTGTAAGATTTCAGCTGGGATTTCATTGAAACAGACTGAACATGCAAATACCAATAGCTTGAAATGGACATGGTCCCTCACTATTTGAATGAGAAAATCTGATGATCAGTTCCTCTTTATATAAAAAAAAGTAATGAAATTGCTGGATTTACACCGTTGATGCAAACTAATCTCGCTACTGTCATTTAAGGCTGGCAATTCATATCGCCAAGACCCTGTTAATGACGTGATTTATGGTCCTGACATGCAACTCAACCTTGGAGGCCAAGAAAGGGAATAAATGAAGCTGTGGAATTTCACTCCAGCAGGTAGTGAATTGGTCTTAGAGGTTTTTAAAACTCTTTTTTTCAACTGTCTTGGCAGTAATTTTGTACCAGTCTTGCCAACACACTCCTGTTAATGTGGGAAGGCAACAATTTTCAAGACGCAAAGCTGTTTTGACACTCAGAAATGCAAATTAGATAGATTTCTTCCGGAAAATAATTTTAGGATATGAGTAAGAATGTTTGTACATTTCACACACCTACCTTACCATTCGCTCATTATTAACTTCTCAAGGACCAATACAATTCCCAAACACAACTGCATTACAATGTCCTCTTCTGCTTGTTCTTTTTAATTTTTTTCTTACTTTTCTTGTCCGTCCGTCTCTTCTTAAGTGTCTCTCTCTTAATCCACTCTCTTTCTTTCCGTTTCTCTATTTCTCTTTCTGTATCTAATTTGACTGTCATTCATCCCATTACCTTCTCTGTGGTTCGTTCTGTTTCTCTATCCTTAAATTTCAATGGTTAAGGAGATAGACCATTGGAACAGACGTTCACACGGTCCCAGATGTGACACTGACATCGCTGCGCCTTCATCATTTCGCATTTCCAGCAATTTGCGATGCAAAAATATGTGCGATCTGAAGGGTGAGGATAAAAGCCGCAAGATGTGCCACTCCAGCAATTTCTGGGCCAATGAGTTCGGGCACAGTCAGTTCACCACTGACTATTATTCAAATGTATCTAGGCAGTGTTGAAAGTGCTTTAAAAAGGATTATTTGCAAACTGCTTTTTAGCAAAACACACCGAGTAAAATGGATAAATCTTACGTCAAGTAGTTACCTGCTCCTTCAAAATGAGACCTTGAGAGCCAATATTAAAGTTGTATTTTTCTATTTGCACGTTTCTACCCTCAAGCCCACAAACAGCAATGAGATAATGACCAGGTCATCTGTTTTTTTAAGTTATGTTTGTTGAGGGATAACCATTGACCAGGCCACCATTGAGAACTCGCCTGCTCACTTCAAAATAGTGTCATGGTATCTTTTACATCCACTTGGCAGGGTCCGCCTCAGTTTAGCATTTCATTCAAAAGACGGCACCTCCGACAGTGCAGCACTCCCTCTGTCCTGCGTAGAAGTGTCAGGTTAGATTTTGTACTCAAGTCTTTTAAGTGGAACTTGAATCCACACCCCTCTGACTCAGAAATGAGAGTGGTACCAGAGCCAAGGCTGACACATGTACCTCACTAAGTGTAATATAAAAGCAGCTTTACTTGTTTGCCATGATATACTTATGTCATATGGTAAGAATGATAAATGTTGATGTCACTGCAAACTCACAGCGCTTTTACCATCATTTTCTTTTAATAGAATGAAATGGAAGTCACAGGAAGAGGGCTTTACACAGGGATGGACCATGTTTTTCAGTCAAATTATTTTTCTTTCTCTATGCGGCTAAAAATAACATGCTAATAGGCGATACGTCAAATGCAGCGAGTAACCGTCTCAGTGGAATTTAGAATTATGTTTAAATCGGTTAAAGGCAGCACAAGACCCCACATACAATGTAAAGGCTTATTATGATTTATTGATATGAGATACGGTGTTCTACCGTGCCTCCGTTTTTAAAAAACATTTAAATAGAACATGCAGAATTCATCACCGACACCATGTAGGAAGCACAGACGTGCAAGAAATCCAGCAGCACCCTGAAAGCAGCAGCACAGATTCTCAAAGGGCACAAACTTACCTAAATAGCAGTCAATATATTAAATCCTGACACAGCTGACCCAGTAAAATCACTGGAGTGCTGGCTCATCTATCTTTCCCAGTCCTATTAATGAGGCCGAAGTTTTTGCGCACTAGAATCCTCCAGCAGTTATCACCTAACTTGTTTCCCAGATACGATTTGAAGAGTATCTAAGCTTCACTTGTCTATTAGTTTGTTCTCACATTCACACCATAATCACCAGAAAGAGTTGTCAGAACTCAGCAATGTGGCTTTACTTATAATTGCTGCACCTTGCAATTATTGCTGGGTCATTATGATAGAAAAGGAGGATCATTGTGAAATGGAAGCCACAGGAAGAGGGCTTTGCACAGGGATGGTAGTGAGAGCATCTGAGAAGAAAAGGAAGATTTAGGGAGAAAAGAATCAGAGGCCAATTGAATCGCAGATAGCAGTAACTGTGTGCCACAATGAACAATTACATCGAATTTACAGCGCAGAAACGGGTCATTTGGCCCAACTGGTCTATAGTGTTCATGCTTCACACGAGCCACTTCTCACTCTACTTCTTCCAAACTGATCAGCATATCCTTCTATTCCTTTCGCTCTCATGTACTTATCTAGCTTCCCTTTAAATACCTCTATTCTATTTGCGTCTACTACTCCATGTGGTTGCAAGTTCCATATTTTCACCACTCTCTGGGTAAAGAAGTTTCTCCCGAGTTCTTTATTGGAATTATTAGTGACTACCTTATATTTGTGACATCTAGTTCTGGACTCCCCACAAGTAGAAACATCTTCTCTCTGTCTACCCTATTAAACCCCTTCATAATTTTAAAGACCTCTATAAGGTCATCTCTGAGTCTTTGTTTTTTTTTTAAAAAGAGAAATGAGCCCCAGCCTATTCAGTCTTTCCTGATAGTTGTAAGTTTCGCAAAATTCAGGCAGTTCCTCCCCCCCCCCCCCCGAAGATTATTTAATTAAAAGAGACCCTGGTTGGACTGATTTTCAAACCAGGGCACCCAAAATGGCTGCGGTAAACCTCGTGACCAGGCCGAATGCGATTTTAAAACAAAGGTTTTGCAAAGTAAGCAGGTCAAGGAGTTCAAGTTTTAAACTAATCAAGGATTTTGTAAAGACTGATGAAATGGACAAAAGACTGTAACATTCCAGTCCTCAAGTGGGAATGGGCTCCATCAAGCCATTAGGCTCTCTGCATTTTAAATCGGGAACCGCTCACCAGAGACATTAAGCCTGAATGGGAGCAATTCACAGCTTGTCTTTAACAACAGCCAGGGTTTCGAGGCTACTTTAGACATAACGACTATCACTCTACAGGTCATTTTTATAAACGTTTTTAAACATTTAAACAAGCTCACCCAAATCATACAAAGGATGAGCTGATTTAGCGCGTGAGATAAGGGCTACCGAGAGGAATATAAATATAGCCCCTCAGGAAGCCATGCTCTCTCTCTCTCTCTCTCTCCCCTCGCCCTGCCTGCCACCACCCCAGGAAGAGGACCTACGAAGAAGAGCCCATCCCGAGAGGTGAAATACCCTGCCGGAGACTATTTTATTACTGGGGTATTTTCACCTGGACGGTACCCTGTGCAGCATTGAAACCACGTGGCATCGAAAGGCAGCAGGGCAAAGAAGCAAGATTCTCGTCTGTTTAAATGACTCGGACTGGTGAGCATGGAATTCTGACCCCTCATAAGATAGCCTAGCGAGGTTTAGAGGGTGGGAGTTAAGGGGATTGCTAAAATTGTCATTTTAGTCATTTTCCCTCGATGTGCCGTTTATTTCCCATCCCTGTTAAGTGTAAGTGTACTGCATCCATATTATCCTTTGTATAGAATCGTTCTCTGGTACTAAAATCTTGGTTTTTCTTTGCACCAAACCACTGGTCTGCTCGTTTTCTATATCGCTACCGGCAAATAAGTCCGGTGGTCAGAACTCAAAAGGGGCGAGCGATTCGAGCCGCTCAAAGGGGGTAGTCAGAGGCATAACTGACGAACCCAAGACACCCACACAGTAAAACCCCTTACATAGTTATAACCTCTCAGTTCTGGGATAATTCCTGTAAATCTTTTTTGCACCTTCTCCTATGTCTCTATATCCTTTCTATAACATGGAGATCAGAACTGTGGTACTCTCAGTGTGGTCTCATTAATATAATATAATGAATGTGAAAAGAATGAAATGCCTGAACAACAGAAGCTCAATGTTGCAATTATTTTAAGTTACTTACAGAGCAAATCTCACTTTCAGCAAGCCTTAAAAAAAGGAAACAATTATTTTAGATCACCTTTTTGTTTCCATTTAGGAAGATGGAGTCTAGTTAATTCTCTTTGGTAAAACCCCTGTATGGCATAGTGGGTTGGGGTCACCATTGCAAAGCGATTTAAATCCAACCCAGGCTAATAGGGATGAAAGTCTCCCTTCGGATGCCTTTAAGGGTCCTACGTGAAAGGACTCTGACACTGGGTATTGGAAAAGTAGAAAAATCTTTCACTGGTGCTGAGCTTCTGAACTTTGATGAGTGCCTTAATTTCCAAATTCCCATCCTTGTTTCCAAATCCCTCCATGGCCTCGCCGCTCCCTATCTCTGTAATCTCCTCCAGCCCTCCCCGGCCGGAATATCTGCACTCCTCTAATTCTGACCTCTTGAATATCCCTGATTATAATCGCTCAACCATTGGTGGCCATGCCTTCTGTTGCCTCGGCCCTAAACTTTGGAATTCCCTGTCTAAACCTCTCCGCCTCTCTTTCCTCCTTTAAGACACTCCTTAAAACCTACCTCTTTGACCAAGCTTTTGATCACCTGCCTTAATTTCTCCTTATATGGCTTGGTGTCAAATGTTTTGTCTTATAATACTCCTGTGAAGCACCTTGGGATGTTTTACTATATTAAAGGCGCTATATAAATACATGTTGTTGTTGTTGTTGCAAAATTTCAGCAGAAATTTAAAAAAAATGCAAACATGAAAGCTGTCATATTGTTGTAAAAACCTAACTGGATTGCTGATAACTCATTACTGCCAGTGTGTTCTTGAAACTCGGGCAGCATACTTTCCAGTGAGAGGAAAATCCAAGGCTGCATCGCTACTAATGTTAATGGTGATGGTGAGTGAGGAGAGGCACCTTCAAAGCAAAGGGCTTCCCATCCTTCCTACCTTAGGAGTACTGCTCTGTTGACATCAGCAGTTCCACAGGAAGCAAAGTCAAGTAATGTCCTATCAGGATCACGAGGCATCTCTTCCCACACCGGGAAACTTCAGAATCAGCCAAGAACACAGACTGGATTCACACTGGAAGACAGACTGATTGATTAGGGTCCCTCTTGTCCTCACCTTCCACCCCACCAGCCTTCACATTCTATGGATCATCCTCCGCCATCTCCAGCGGGAGGCGGAGCAGCGCGGCAGAGCGACTACAAGAGGCCCCAGAGGCTCAGGTAGGCCTCAGTGCGGCATCGGCAGCGGGTGGAGGCGGAGCAGTGCGGCAGAGCGACTACAAGAGGCCCCAGAGGCTCAGGTAGGCCTCAGTGAGGCATCGGCAGCGGGTGGAGGCGGAGCAGCACAACTACAAGAGGCCCCAGAGGCTCAGGTAGGCCTCAGTGAGGCATCGGCAGCGGGTGGAGGTGGAGCAGCGCGGCAGAGCGACTACAAAAGGCCCCAGAGGCTCAGGTAGGCCTCACCAATCTCCAATCTCAGGCAAGGAGAGAGGTAAAAAGTATTCAAGGTGTGACGTCACCACAAAACAGGTAGGTGATTAGTTGGAGTATTTCTCTTGTTTTAAAACTTTAAGTCTGTGGTTTATAGTTTTTAAGGTTGCTGTGGTGTACTAAGGCCTTTCTGGTGCAGAGTGACTGTTGGTAAACCATTTAACTGGTGTAACTGGAGGGATTGATTTGATTTAAATCCAATTAATTAAAAGGGATACTAGCATCTAAAATCGGGCAGAGGGTGTCCATAGCTAACAATAAAAAATTTAATTAATTACATAGAATGGAGCAGGTGATGTGTTACTGTTGCGAGATGTGGGAGCCGGTGAACCCCATTGAGGCTCACGGTGATTACGTCTGTGATAAGTGTCTGCTGCTACAGGAACTCCAGCTCTGTGTTGATGAGCTGGAGTCTGAGCTTCAGACACTGCGACACATCAGGGAGGGGGAGAAGTACCTGGACTCTGTGTATCAGGAGGTGGTCACACCTATGAAGTTAAGTAATTCAGATGTAGCCCATGGTCAGGGACAGGGCGGTGTGACTACGAGTGAGGCAGGTACGGGGATCCAGGAGGTAGAGCTGGAGGAGCCGCAGCCCTTGCTCTTGACCAACAGGTTCGAGGTTCTTACTCCCTGTGGGGACAGGAGCAGGGACTGCAGGGAGGATGAGCAACCTGGCCACAGCACCATGGAATGGGGGGCCATTCAAGAGGGGGAGTAAATAGAAATGTTGTAGTGGTAGGGGATAGTATTATTAGGGGGATAGATAGAGTTCTCTGCAGCTGAGAGCGAGAGTCCCGAAGGCTGTGTTGCCTACCCGGTGCCAGGGTTAAGGACATCTCCTCTGGGCTGGAAAGAAACTTGCAGTGGGAGGGGGTGGATCCAGTTGTCATGGTCCATGTTGGTACAAACAACGTAGATAGGACTAGGAAGCCGGTTCTGTTAAAGGAGTATGAGCAGCTAGGGGTCAAATTAAAAAACAGAACCTCAAGGGTAATAATCTCTGGATTATTACCTGAGCCACGAGCAAATTTGGCTCGGACAAATAAAATTAGAGAGTTAAATGCGTGGCTCAAAGACTGGTGTGGGAGAAATGGGTTTTGCTTCCTGGGAAACTGGCACCAGTACTGGGGCAGGAGGGAGCTGTTCCATTGGGATGGGCTTCACTTGGCCAGTGCTGGGGCTAGAGTCCTGGTGGATCATATAACTAGGGCTGTAGAGAGGGCTTTAAACTAACTAGTGGGGGGGAGGTTCCTAGAGAGCAAATAATAAAAATGACAACAGAGAAGGTCATAGACTTAGGTAGCAGTGGGGAAATTAAAAACCAGAGCGTGTCAGGAAGGGGCAGAAGGTATGGAGTAAAAGGTAAAGTAATAAAAAGGGCAAAAGCAGGAACTAAGTGTCACAAAACATATTTGAAAGTTCTCTATCTGAATGCACATAGCATTCGTAACAAAATAGACGAGTTAATGGCACAAATAACTACATATGGGTATGATCTTGTGGCCATTACAGAAACATGGCTGCAGGGTGACAATGCCTGGGAATTAAACATACCAGGTTATTTAACGATCAGGAAGGACAGGCAGGAAGGAAGGGGAGGTGGGGTGGCTATGTTAATAAAGGAAGGAATCACTGTAATACAGAGAAATGATATTGGGTCAAAAGATCAGGATAATGAAACAGTTTGGGTGGAGGTAAGGAATAATAAGGGGAAAAAAACACTAGTGGGCGTAGTCTATAGGCCTCCGAACAGTTGCAACTCTGTTGGACGGAGTATCAATCAGGAAATAGTTGAGGCTTGTAATAAGGGAGCATCTATAATTATGGGGGATTTTAACTATCATATTAATTGGACAAATCAAATTGGGCAGGGCTGCCTTGAGGATGAGTTCACTGAATGTATTAGGGATGGGTTTCTTGAGCAGTATGTAACTGAACCGACCAGGGGGCAAGCAACCTTAGATCTGGTCCTGTGTAACGAGACAGGATTAATTAAAAATGTCCTAGTAAAGGATCCCCTTGGAATGAGTGACCATAACGTGGTTGAATTCCATGTTCAATTAGAGGGTGAGAAGTTTGGATCTCAAACAAGCGTGCTAAGCTTGAATAAAGGAGACTATGAAGGTATGAGAGCGGAATTGAGTAGAGTGGATTGGGAAAATAGATTAAAGGGTAAGACGATACATGATCAGTGGTGTACATTTAAGGAGTTATTTTACAACTTCCAAAAAATATATATTCCACTGAGAAGAAAAGGGTGTAAAAGAAAAGACAGCCATCCGTGGCTAAGTAAAGAAATTAAGGATAGTATTCGACTAAAAACAAGGGCATATAAGGTAGCCAAATCTAGTGGGAGGATAGAGGATTGGGAAAACTTTAAAAGACAGCAAAAAATAACAAAAAGATTGATTAAGAAAGGGAAGATAGATTATGAATGTAAATTAGCAAAAAATATAAAAACAGATAGTAAGAGTTTTTATAGTTATATAAAAAGAAAAAGGGTGGCTAAAGTAAATGTTGGTCCCTTAGAGGATGAGACCGGGAAATTAATGGTGGGAAATATGGAGATGGCAAAAACACTGAATGAATATTTTGTATCAGTCTTTACAGTAGAAGACATTAAGAATATCCCAACACTGGACAAACAGGGGGCTATAGGGGGGGAGGAGCTAAACACGATCAAAATCACTGAGGAAGTGGTACTCGGTAAAATAATGGGACTCAAGGCGGATAAATCACCTGGACCTGATGGCTTACATCCTAGGGTCTTGAGGGAAGTGGCGGTAGGGATTGTGGATGCATTGGTAATAATTTTCCAAAACTCCCTGGACTCAGCAAAGGTCCCGGCAGACTGGAAAACTGCTGATGTAACACCCTTATTTAAAAAGGGCAGTAGACAGAAGGCTGGAAACTATAGACCGGTTAGCCTAACATCTGTGGTAGGTAAAATATTGGAGTCTATTATTAAGGAGACAGTAACAGGACATTTGGATAATCATAATTTAATAGGACAAAGTCAGCATGGTTTTATGAAGGGGAAGTCATGTTTGACAAATTTGCTGGAGTTCTTTGAGGAAGTAACATATAGGGTGGATAAAGGGGAACCAGTGGACGTAGTGTATTTAGACTTCCAAAAGGCATTTGGCAAGGTGCCACACCAAAGATTATTGCTTAAGATAAAAAATCAAGGGATTGGGGGTAATATTCTGGCATGGATAGAGGATTGGCTATCTAACAGAAGGCAGAGAATTGGGATAAATGGTTCATTCTCAGACTGGCAATCAGTAACTAGTGGTGTTCCACAGGGGTCAGTGCTGGGTCCCCAACTCTTTACAATCTATATTAACGATTTGGAGGAGGGGACCGAGTGTAACATATCAAAGTTTGCAGATGATACTAAGATCGGAGGGAAAGTAGTGAGTGAGGAGGACATAAAAAACCTGCAAGGGGACATAGACAGGCTAAATAAGTGGGCAGAGATTTGGCAGATGGAATACAATACTGGAAAGTGTGAGGTTATGCACTTTGGCAGGAAAAATCATAGAGCAAGTTATTATCTTAATGGCAAGAAACTGTAAGTACTGAAGTACAAAGGGATCTGGGGGTCCTGGTGCACGAAACTCAAAAGGTTAGTATGCAGGTGCAGCAAGTGATGAAGAAGGCCAATGGGATGTTGGCTTTCATTGCTAGGGGGATAGAATATAAAAATAGGGAGGTATTGCTTCAGTTGTACAAGGTATTGGTGAGACCGCACCTGGAATACTGCATACAGTTTTGGTGTCCATACTTAAGAAAAGACATACTTGCTCTCGAGTCAGTACAAAGAAGGTTCACTCGGTTAATCCCGGGGATGAGGGGATGGACATATGAGGAGAGGTTGAGTAGATTGGGACTCTACTCATTGGAGTTCAGAAGAATGAGAGGCGATCTTATTGAAACATATAAGATTGTGAAGGGGTTGGATCGGGTGGATGCGGGGAGGATGTTCCCGATGATGGGTGAAACTAGAACTAGGGGGCATATTCTTAGAATAAGGGGCTGCTCTTTCAAAACTGAGATGAGGAGGAACTACTTCACTCAGAGGGTGGTAGGTCCATGGAATATGCTGCCCCAAAAAGCTGTAGAAGCTACATCATTACGTAAATTTAAAACAGAAATAGACAGTTTCCTAGAAGTAAAGGGAATAAAGGGTTATGGGGAGCGGGCAGGAATTTGGACATGAGGCTAGGTTCGGATCGGTCATGGCCCTGTGGGTAGCGGAGCGGGCCCAGGGGCCGTGTAGCCTGATCCTGCTCCTATTTTGTGTGTCTAATTCTGTTAGATTCAGGAGATGGTTCTGTGATAGTAGATTGGCGGTTAGGATCAGATCAGCCATGATCTTATTGAATGGCGGAGCAGGCTCGAGGGGCCGATTGGCCTACTCCTGCTCCTATTTCTTATGTTCTTATGTTCTAGATGCAACACCTGCTCTTTTCCCTCCTCCCTTCCCACCATCCAGGGCCCCAAACAGGTAAAAAGCGATTTACTTGTACAGGTAGACTACCCTTTATCCGAACTTCCGAAAACCGAAACCCTCTAAAAACCGAAGGTTTTTTCGGCCAGCGTAAGTCGTGCGCACGACATGACCAGAGTGGCGCACGACTTACAGGCCTAGCCGGATAAGGGATAGTGTAGCATTTTTCCGCACTTCTGAAAACCGAAATCGCTCAGCGTAAGTGTACCATCCTTTATCCGCACATCCGAAACCAGAAAACCTCTGAAAGCCGAAAGTGGCGCAAAGCATGACTTCTGAAAACCGAAATCGCTCGTGCGCACGACCCCGACCCCCGCCGACCCCCACCCCCGACCCCCCGCCGACCCCCCCACCGACCCCCCCCCTTTCGGATAAGGGATAGTGTATCCTTTATCCGCACTCCCGCAAACCGAATTACTCTGAAAACCGAAGTGTTTTCGCTCACCTTCCGAAATCCGAAATTTCCCGAAAACCGAAACACGGCTGGTCCCGAGGTTTTCGGATAAAGGGTAGTCTACCTGTACTTCTTTCAATTTAGTATACTGTATTCACTGCTCACGATGTGGTCACCTCTATATTGGAGAGACCAAGAGCAGTTCGGGTGGCCGCTTTGCAGAACACCTCCGTTCAGTCCACAAGCATGACCTCAAGTTTCCAGTTGCCTGTCACTTTAATTCTCTGCTTCTCTCCCACTCTGACCTCGGCCTCCTACACTGTTCAATGTAAGCTCAAGGAACAGCACCTCATCTTTTGTTTAGGCACTTTACAGCCTCAGGACTCAACACTGAGTTCAACAATTTCAGATCACAACCTCTGCCCCCGTTTTTTCAGATGGCAGCTGTTGATGATTCTGCTATTCCCGTTTACACCTCTTCTAGATCCATCTTTTGTTTCTTAACTTGTCCCATCACCATCTCCTTTTGCCTTGCATCCATTTTGTCATTTAATCTTTCCTGCCTTCCACACTGTCACAGACCTTCCCTTTTGTTCTTTCCTCCCCTCCCCACTTTCCCTGTCTCTGCACTTGCTTAAAATCTGTTACATCTCTAACTTTTTCTAGTTCTGACGAAAGGTCATCAATCTTAAACATTAACTCTTGCTTCTCTCGCCATAGCTGCTGCCTGACCTGCTAAGTATTTCCAGCATTTTCTGTTTTTAATTGTAGACTGACTGGGTTCACATCTAGTTTTTACCAATAGCATGGGAAAGGAACAAAAATATTATGCATAATAAAATCTACAGAATTAAACCTTTATTTACATTTTAACACATATTTTACCTCTAGCATCAACAGATATTATTCAGATTCAGTTGTGCAACTTTACACCAAAAATCTCTTTGCAAATCCTAGAGGCAACTGTTTGATGTCATCGCAAATTCCGGTTGAAAGGAATACTTCATGTAAAAATGAATTTCAATGAACTTCTGCCCCAGATTATCTCAACACTCTGCCCACTTTCTTCGACACAAGACAACTTAAAAATAGACTATAAACAATTTTGAAAGTACTTACTGCAAAGGAAACACATTTTAAATCAGTTCATTGAACCCCCTAATGCCTACCTTTCCACACTTCATGCTATTCTGACAATATTTTTCCTCTATTGTGCTAAAATGATGAACTCCACCCACACAGAACTCACACCCTGTGAGATTAATAATGAGCCTTCATGAAGGGAGACTTGCAAGGAAAGGTATAAATAAAAAGAAACAATCTCGATTGAAGCACTGCAAATTTTCCTATCACTCAACCTTGAATGCAACACCCTAGTATAACAAACATTACTTTATACAATTAGGATTTGAGGATCAGGTCGAGGCTCCACAGCTGTCAGATGAAAATTATTGTAAGGTATCTTTGGAGCCAATAGCATTCTTTGCCCCCACAGTGCTACCATCGTCTGACAGACATGCAGCAAAAGGTTTAGATGTTAACTTTCTACACCAAAATTTGAAATGTCAGTACTTAAACTAATGCCATTGGCAAGGTTATTTTGTTCAACATCACCACTCTCATCAGTATTTAGTGAGGCAAAACCTGGATATGTTTCAGGCAAGGTCACAAGCTCGAATGAAAATCCCAGCGATTTCTAAGTGACAAAAGATATTTGGCCTATTTGATCTCATCCTACCAGAATATTAATCCGAATCATAGAATCGTAGAATAGTACAGCACAGGAGGCGGCCTTTCGGCCCATCAAGTCTGTGCCGGCTCTTTCAACGAGCAATCCAGTTTGCCCCACTGCCCGGCTCTTTCCCCACATCCCTGCAAATTTTTCTCCTGTATGTATTTATCAAATTCCCTTTTGAAAGCTACTATTGAATCTGTATCAACCACCCTATCAGGCAGTGCATTACAAATGAGTCTAATAAGAGGGAGGTGTGGTGTATGTGCCTTTAAGAGCCCCCTGTGTACTGTAATGCCGGTAATGGCCACTCGGGCTATATAAGCCTGTATATTGTCTTGTATCTGTTAGTTCACCTCCAGACTTTGTTCAGTAAACACCTGTGAAACCAACTCCTGCCTTCCGTGTCTCTATTAACACACGGATACAACAGGAGGAACTGAATGAATTCAGTATTTGTAGGGAAATGGTGTTAGGGAAAGACAGGATTGAAGGCCGATAAATCCCCAGGGCCTGATAATCTACTTCCTAGGGTACTTAAAGAAGTGTCCCTAGAAATAGTAGATGCATTGCTGGTCATCTTCCAAAATTCTATAGACTCTGGAACAGTTCCCATGGGTTGGGGGGTAGCTAATGTAGCCCCACTATTTAAAAAAGTTTATGTTGTGGAGATGCCGGTGTTGGACTGGGGTGGACAAATGTAAGAAGTCACACAACACCAGGTTATAGTCCAACAGTTTTATTTGAAATCACAAGCTTTTGGAGCACTGCTCCTTCGTCAGGTGAAGTGGAGAGATGCATAAAGACACAGCTTATATAGTCAGAGAATAATGCCAGATGATTACAGGTAATCTTTCTAACTGTCATTTATCACACCTCGGCAGAGAGATAATCACAGCAATCAAAAGTGTGAATGGTGTCCAAACAGGTTAGTCAGGAAAACATTACATCAAAGAACAATGAGGTGGGGTCACAAGGGGTCAAATGTTGCAGATGCTGGGGTCTGTATGAAAAACAAAAAACAGACAAAAAAACATTTTTTTTGCTGGAAATCACAGCAGGTCCGGCCGCATCTATGTAGAGAGAACAAGCCAACGATGACTCAAGTCTGGATTACCCTACGTCAGGTGGGGTTACATGTAGTGTGACATGAACCCAAGATCCCGGTTGAGGCCGTCCTCATGAGTGCGGAACTTGGCTATCAGTTTCTGCTCTACGATTTTGCGTTGTCGTGTGTCTTGAAGGCCGCCTTGGAGAATGCTTCACTGAAGATCGGAGGCTGAATGTCCTTGACTGCTGAAGTGTTCCCCGACTGGGAGGGAACACTCCTGCCTGGCGATTGTTGCGCGGTGTCCGTTCATCCGTTGTCGCAATGCCTGCATGGTCTCGCCGATGTACCATGCTCCGGGGCATCCTTTCCTGCAACGTATGAGGTAGACAACGTTGGCCGAGTCACATGAGTATGTACCATGTACCTGGTGGGTGGTGTCTTCACGTGTGATGATGGTATCTGTGTTGATGATCTGGCATGTCTTGCAGAGATTGCCGTGGCAGGGTTGTGTGGTGTCGTGTTCACTGCTCTCCTGAAAGCTGGGTAATTTGCTGCGAACGATGGTCTGTTTGCGGTTAGGCGGCTGTTTGAAGGCAAGTAGTGGAGGCGTGGGGATGGCCTTAGCGAGGTGTTCATCGTCATCGATGACATGCTAAGGCCATCCTCACGCCTCCACTACTCGCCTTCAAACAGCCGCCTAACCTCAAACAGACTATCGTTCGCAGCAAATTACCCAGCTTTCAGGAGAACAGCGACCATGACACCACACAACTCTGCCACGGCAACCTCTGCAAGACATGCCAGATCATCAACACAGATACCATCATCACACGTGAAGACACCACCCACCAGGTACATGGTACATACTCATGTGACTCGGCCAACGTTGTCTACCTCATACGTTGCAGGAAAGGATGCCCCGGAGCATGGTACATCGGCGAGACCATGCAGACACTGCGACAACGGATGAATGGACACTGCACAACAATCACCAGGCAGGAGTGTTCCCTCCCAGTCAGGGAACACTTCAGCAGTCAAGGACATTCGGCCTCCGATCTTCGGTGAAGCATTCTCCAAGGCGGCCTTCGAGACACATGACAATGCAAAATCGTAGAGCAGAAACTGATAGCCAAGTTCCGCACTCATGAGGATGGCCTCAACCGGGATCTTGGGTTCATGTCACGCTACATGTAACCCCACCTGACGTAGGGTAATCCAGACCTGAGTCGTCGTTGGCTTGTTCTCTCTACACAGATGCAGCCGGACCTGCTGTGATTTCCAGCAAAAAAATGTTTTTTGTCTGTTTTTTGTTTTTCATACAGACCCCAGCATCTGCAACATTTGACCCCTTGTGACCCCACCTCATTGTTCTTTGATATAATGTTTTCCTGACTAACCTGTTTGGACATCATTCACGCTTTTGATTGCTGTGATTATCTCTCTGCCGAGGTGTGATAAATGGCAGTTAGAAAGATTACCTGTAATCATCTGGCATTATTCTCTGACTATATAAGCTGTGTCTTTATGCATCTCTCCACTTCACCTGACGAAGGAGCAGTGCTCCGAAGGCTTGTGATTTCAAATAAAACTGTTGGACTATAACCTGGTGTTGTGTGACTTCTTACATTTAAAGAAGGTGGTAGAGAGAAAACGGGGAATTATAGACCAGTAAGCCTGACATCGATAGTGGGGAAAATGCTAAAGTCCATTATAAAAGATGTAATAGCAGAGCACTTGGAAAACAGTGACAGGATCGGACAAAGTCAACATGGATTTACAAAAGGTAAATCATGCTTGACTAATCTACTGGAATTTTTTGAGGATGTAACTGGTAGAATAGATAAGGGAGAACCAGTGCATGTGGTGTATTTGGACTTTAGTAAGGCAAAACCTGGATATGTTTCAGGCAAGGTCACAAGCTCGAATGAAAATCCCAGCAATTTCTAAGTAACAAAAGATATTTGGCCTATTTGATCTCATCCTACCAGAATATTCACCAGACTGATACCTGGGATGGCAGGAATGACGTATGAGGAGAGATTGGGTCGATTAGGCTTATATTCACTAGAGTTTAGAAGAATGAGAGGGGATCTCATTGAAACTTATAAAATTCTAACAGGACTAGACAGACTAGATGCAGGAAGGATGTTCCCGATGGCAGGGGAGTCCAGAACCAGAGGTCACAGTTTAAGGATAAGGGGTAAGCCATTTAGGACTGAGATGAGGAGGAATTTCTTCACCCAGAGAGTGGTGAACCTGTGGAATTCTCTACCACAGAAGGCAGTTGAGGCCAATTCATTTAATATATTCAAGAAGGAGTTAGATATATTTCTTAAGGCTAAAGGGATCAGGGGATATGGGGAGAAAGCAGGGACAGGGTACTGCATTTGGATGATCAGCCATGATCTCATTAAATGGCGGAACAGGCTCGAGGGACTGAATGGCCTACTCCTGCTCCTATCTTCTATGTTTCTATGATTCTGTGTTTCTAAATCCTAACCACTCGTTGCGTAAAAAAGTTTTCCCTTATGTCGCCTCTGGTTCTTTTTCCAATCATCTTAAATCTGTGCCCTCTCATTATCAACCTTTCAGTCACTGGAAAGAGTTTCTCTTTATTTACTCTATCTAAACCCATCATGATTTTAAATACCTCTATCAAATCTCCTCTTAGCCTTCTCTGCTCTATGGAGAACAACCCCAGCTTCTCCAGTCTATCCACGTAACTGTAATCCCTCATCCCTGGAACCATTGTAATAAATCTCTTCTGTACCCTCTCCAAAGCCTTCACATCCTTCTGAAAGTGTGGTGCCCAGAATTGAACACAGTACTCCAGCTGGGGCTGAACTAGTGTTTTATATAGGTTTAGCATAACTTTCTGGCTTTTGTACTCTATGCCTCTATTTATAAAGCCCAGGATCCCTTATGCTTTATTAACTGCTTTGTTAACCTGTCCTGCCATCTTCAAAGATTTGGGCACAAATACCCCTAGGTCTCCCTCTACTTGCGCCCCCATTATAACTGTACCATAATGTCTTCACTTGATGCATATATTCTCAAATACCTTTCCTGGCAGCCTATTCCAGCTGTTGATCACTCTTTATATATAATAGTAGTTTCTGGCATAACTCACAAGTGGGTTAGAAGTCCTCACAATACTGGCATTGTATGCTGTGTCACTGAAGGATTCATTAAAGAGTAACTATGTGGAATTTACTGTGAGACTGGGTTCCAGATATTATGAAGAATGTTAAATCTTTGGATGGGAATCTTCTTACATTCATCATACAATAAACTCTGTCGTTTGTTTGATATAGTTTTAGAAGCATAATTATTCCCCTGTGGTGATATGTATTTAAACTGTTGTACCTTTTAATGGTTGCAAACTGTGTGCTGGGGATACCAGTGACTCTGATAGGTAGGCTAACAAATGGTCATTTTCTCCCACCTCTCCAAAGGCAGTGATCCATGCTGGGATATAATTTCACAGACACCAGCAGCCCCCCAGTACATTGCCGAATTGAGTATTACGTGAGCCAAGATGGCAAGTGCAGGCAGGCTATTGGACCTAAATAACAGAAAATGCTGGAAAAACTCAGCAGGCCAGGCAACATCCGTGGAGGAAATGAAATAGATCGAAAGGCAGGGCTGGGGAGGGAACAAAAGAAGTGAAGAGACATTAAGAGGTATTCAAAACGAGACGAGATGGTGATAGGACTAGTAAAGAGACAAAAGCCGGCTCAGGTTAGGTGTGAAATGTACTGGCAGAATGAGAGACAGCTGCCATGTCAAAAAAAGAGGAAGGGGCAGGTTGGGGGGGGGGGGGGGGGGAAACCCAAAACAAAGGGGTGGAAAAAAAAACATTTTAAGTAAAAATGTGATAGGGGCCGAGGTTTTGATCTGAAATTGTTGAACTCGATATTGAGTCCGGAAGGCTGCAAAGTGCCTCATCGGAAGATGAGGTGCTGTTCCTCGAGTTTACGTTGAGCTTCCGTGGAACAATGCAAGAGGCCAAGGCAGCTGTCTCTCATTCTGCCAGTACATTTCACACCTAATCTGAGCCGTCTTTTGTCTCTTTACTAGTCCTATCACCATCTCGTCTTGAATACCTCTTAATGTCTCTTCACTTCTTTTGTTCCCTCCCCAGCCCTGCCTTTCGATCTATTTCATTTCCTTTCCAGTTTTGAAAAAGGGTTAGACCCGAATCGTCGATTCTAATTTCTCTCCACGGATGTTGCCTGGCCTGCTGAGTTTTTCCAGCATTTTCTGTTGTTATTTCGAATTTCCAGCATCTGCAGTATTTTGCTATCGTACTGTTGGACCTAAAGTTGCATCACCAGCCACCTGATCCTCTATTTATTGGATATCCACACAGATTATCCTTAAAAATGGGAACCTTGGCCATTTGTGCCCCATCGTAGCCTGAGAATACCAAGAAAGACTTTTTCTGATCTCAGGACATCCCAAAGCGTTTTTGAAGCGTAGTGTAAGAAACACGGCAACCAATTTGCGCACAGCAAGCTTCCACAAACAGCACTGTGATAATGACCAACTGATCTGTTTTTTTAATGATGTTGGTTGAGGGATAAATATTGGCCAGGACACCAGGGAGAACTCCCTTGCTGTTCTTCAAAATAGTGCCATAGGATCTTTTACATCTAACTGAGAGGGCCGACAGGACCTCAGTTTAACAATCGACTGTGCAGCACTACCTCAGTACTTTTTAAAAATTCGTTCATGGGATGTGGGCGTCGCTGGCAAGGCTGACATTTATTGCCCATCCCTAATTGCCCTCGAGAAGGTGGTGATGAGCTGCAGAGGGCAGTTAGGAGTCAACCACATTGCTGTGGGTCTGGAGTCACATATAGGCCAGACCGGGAAAGGACGGCAGATTTCCTTCTCAAAAGGACATTAGTGAACCAGATGGGTTTTAACGACAATCCGGTAGCTTCATGGTCACTGTGTTCATTATTGATACTAGTTTTTAATTCTAGATTTTTATTTTAATTAATTAAATTTAAAATCCCCAGCTGCATGTGGTGGGATTTGAACTTGTGTCTCCAGCTCATTAATCCAGGCCTCTGGATTACTAGTTCAGTAACATAACCACTATATTACCATACCATACTTCACTGAAATGTCAGCCTGGATTATGTGCTCAAGTCTCTGGAGTGGGACTTGAACCCACAACCTTCTGACTCGGAGAGCCACAGCTGACCCCAAAGCTAACTGTAGTGCCAAACCAACAAACTTAGCTCAGATTAGCTAATTCAGCAGAGGATTGAACCTGCGACCTTCATAATGTCTGCAGCTCAGTACCACATTATGCAATGCATTTATTTCTGAACTACTGGGGGAATTGTATAAAACTGCCATTTTAGAGGTAGATCAATAATACATGTAAATTATGCCTAAACTATACAATACTTTATCAGATTATAGACAACTGACAAGCATGAGTTTGAACCCCCATTAAGTGGACTACAGGAATTAGGAGGTTCTCATAAGCAGCCAGATGAGCAGTTGAACTCAATATAAAGTGTGCGAGTGCATCGTCACTGTCCTGCTGATGACAGCATGGACACACACCATACCCCATTGAACACTGGTCCAAGCAGTTAGAAATGGGGAGCTTCAACAGAAGCTGTTTGCCTCTCTGCAGCCAACCTATTTTTATACCCATTCTCCAGAGAACACCTTCCAACAATTATTGTCCCGAGTCTCAAGAGTTTGGTAACAAGATGTACCTGCCGGGAAGTGGACTTTCCCTCCAGCATACTCGGTGACAGGTCAGTGTAGGCTGAAGCTTTCCCTCCCTTCAGCTGTGCCGATCTTTGACCACATCTCCACCTGCGGGAACTCGCCACAGGTAGGGCTGGCAATCCTCCCGAATTCTCCTGGAGTCTTCCGGAATTAAAGCGTAATCTCCCAGACAATGCTGAGAGCAACGCAGGAGAATAATCATAGCGGCATTTTCTTCACAAAGAAAGGGAAAAAAACATGCATTTGTAGAGCACATTGAATGACCTCAGGACAACCCAAAGCGCTTTACAGCCAATAAAGTACTTTTGAAGTGTAGTCACTCTTGTAATGCTGAAATTGCGGCAGCAAATGTATACACAACAAGCTCCCACAAACAGAACTCTGGCGAAATTTAATTGACCTGAAACATCAAAGGGGCAAAAGTGGGTCATGCCCCCTTTGGGGTGCTAACTTTGCCGGGGCACTACTTTTAGCGCCCCCAAAAAGTTAGCGCCCCCGCGACCGAAATTCACTGGTAGCGTCCGAAGAGGGAGGCGGGGCGCTACTGGAAACACCCCGCCTCCCTGTTGGGACGCTGCGAGTGAATATCGCGGCGCTACATGTAGAAGCGCCACGCGCCGCGGCACGTCATTAAAGGGGAGGGGCCTAACGCAGCACGACCCAGGGCCCAGCTGGGCCACCAGAGATTGGAGTGCCGATAAAAGAGCCCGGCGCTTAAGAGAGGTGCCGGGCTCATGGAGCACAGCCGGCACTCCACAGGGAGGCTGCAGAGGAGGCCGGGGACGGCAGAGGGGGCAGGTGCTGGCAGGCGGCCAGCAACAAAAATGGCCGCCCGGCAGCTCCCCTTTAATTTGCGACGCCCCGGCCACAGGTAGGCCCCGCTGACCCTGTCGGACATAGTGTCTGGCGGTAAGTCAGGGGGCGCTACCGAGGATCGCGGCCAGGGCGCTAGTGGGACACTGCGCATGCCGATGATGTAATCGCTGGAGGCGCAGCGCCGCGGGGCACTAACGGTTACTGCCACCGTTAACCACCCGCTGAATTTCACGGCAGGCGTTGGGGTGCCGCGCCCAGGCGCTTGTTGCTTTGCGCCCCGTTAGTGCCCTCTTAGGGCACTAATGGGAGGCGCAAATCAACCGAATTTTTCCCTCGAACTCTCTTTCTCTCTACACAGATGCTGCATGACCTGCTGAGTTTTTCCAGCGTTTTCTCTTTTTACTCCTGGCATCCTTGCTAGAATTCTTGATGTACTCTCTTGGCAGACAAACCTCCATGCTTAGCTCACAAATTTGGAAATCTACCCTTAGCTTTCGAGACGATTCTGCTAATAAAATGTGAAAAAGAATGCTGCAGGGCTTTCAGTAAAATCTGGAGCAGACACACTGAGAGCATTGTTACAAGGCCATGTACACGGCAATAACAATATCAACTTGCATTTACATAGCGCCTTTAATGTAGTAAAACATCCCAAGGCATTTCAAAGTAGCGTTAAAAAAACAAAATCTGACATCGAGCCACATAAGGAGATATTAAGTGATCAAAAGCTTGGTGAAATAAGTAGGTTTTGGGAAGCATTCTTAAACGAGTGGAGAGAGGTTCATTAATGAAGACATTGGGCTGGATTTTGGCAGCCGAGACGAGTTGGGGGCGAGACTGCTGCCTTCCAGGTTCCACCCCCCAGCCATGTCTGATGAACAAATGCTATTTTGCCCTGATTGGCCTTGTTAAGCCCGCCCTGCGGGCTTGCTGGCCAATTAAGGGAAAGCCAGTGTCAGATGACGTTAGTGCATGACACTTCATCTGCCAGTTTTCTTAAAGAGACAGGCCCCATAATATTTTGACAGATGAATTGTCAGTGTATGACAGCATTGAGGTGCTGTCAAACACTGACAATCACTGTCCAAAGGTGAGCCCTTGAACCCAGGCTCACCAATGACTCTCTCCTTAGGAGAAAACAGATGGCAGCTGCATGTGAGATTGCAGAAGCCATCTGTCAATTCTCCCAATCAGATGAGGCTCCACAGAAACATCAAATCTTGTCACCTGCAGATACATATAAACAGAATAAAAATATTTCTCACCACATTCTCTCATCTGTCATACTTACCTGTGGACCATTGCACCCATCACACTAGCTCTGCAGCTGTCATTTACACACTTACACTGCACCAGACCCACAGCTCGCCTCGCTGACCCTGGCGGGGTTTCCCACTGTCGGGAAGCCCGCATCAGCAGGTTGGAAATTGGGAAAAGCCTCAAAACTGTCTGTTAACTACCTGTTAACAGGCACTTAATTGGCTCTAATCCCCTTCCCTCCGTTAAGAGACTGGTCCCTGCGCGAGTCAGGGACCTGTCTCCTGGGAAGATGGTTTGGAGGCGAGTTGGGACCCGCTCCCAATTTTTCCCATTTTCCGAGCCATCCCGCCTCCAAACCCGCCTCCTCAGGGCTGGGAAAATCCAGCCCATTGACTGAAATGGGAGACAGTGGACAACTTTTTTCCTTTAGATAAGAGATAAGTTGAATGAGTCTTCCATGTTAATTTGGCACATAGATGGTACTCTCGGCTCGCCAGCAACACCCACATCCCATGAACGAATAAAAGAAAATCTAGACCGTCACTTCAAAGCAGCACCAATGGAACACTGCATTATCAGAAGTGTTATTTTTTTCTGATGAGACATTAAACTGATGCTCTATCTGCCTGTTTAGGTGAACATGAAAGATCACTTGTCACTTGTTGAAGAAGAGCAGGTAGTTCTGCCAACATTCATCCTACAACCAAAACAAATTAACTAACCATTTATTGTATTTGTTTAGGGCAGTGAATTTATTTCAAGAGTAACTTATTGGTTGTGAAGCTTTTTGTAATATTACAAGGTTGTGAAAGTCACTATATAAATGCAAGTTCTTACTTTATTTCTCTCATTTAATCCTACAGATATCTTGGAGCTGGAGTATGTATTCCAGATAAAATTAAATATTTGGCATTGTACCTCCATAGCTTCCAGTTCCTTCATGAGGGCAGCACGAGGCAAAAAGGCAAATAAGCCTTTTGAAAATTAATGAGAAAAAATCTAAGTGGGTTTCCCCTGAGCCTTGCAAGGCTCTGCAACTTGTCTTACACATTACTCAAGAGCAAAATTCAGCCCATTCCTTTTCGATTACTCTGCAAGCCCCCAGAGTAACTGTATGCCATGACAACTCAAAAGAACCATCTTAAGAGTCATTGATATCACAGATATCCTTGGTAGTTTTCCAGCTACAAAGAGTATCTAGGTTATGCTTGCCTCAAACTGAACACTATTCAGTAATCTCAGAAGGACAACTCCGCAGCAAGTCAAGGGTTCTGCCACTGTTCTCCAAGGCCATTGCTGTTCCCTGTCTGACCACAAATTCCTAACTCTCTGCTGATATACAAATTGTGTCAAAGGACAAGAGAGTACACAATTTAACATTTTTGCTCAAGAGGGGAGACCAGGATAAACCAGGTAACTATAGACCAGTTAATCTAAAGATAAATTACTGAGCCTTTAGAGATGCATGGAATAATCAAGAACAGCCCACATGGATTTGTTAAAGACAAATCATGTTTGACAAATTTAATAAAGTGTTTTGAAGAAATATTTATTTGGATAAAGGAAACACAATAACGTATATGAATTTTCAGGAGCCATCTGACAAGTGTCTCACAAGCTGCTTTTTACAAAAAAGTCAGCCATAAGGCATGAAATGTAGCAGAATGGATAGAAAGTTTGATTATTCATGTGAAACAAAGAGTTAGGGTTAATAGGTATAATTCAAATTGGAGAAGGGTTGGAAGTAGTCTACCCTAGGGGTCATTGCTGGATCTATTTTGGTTCTCAATATATACTGTATATACACACATATGAATGATTTGGACTTGGGCATAGGAAGCATGATATCGAAATTTGCTCAAAAGTAGGAGGGGATGGCAACTAATGAAGACAAAGACAGGTAAAAGGAATGGGCAGCCAGATGGTAAATGCATTTTGGAAGCAAATACAAGGAATGGTGCTATAAACTCCATGTTAAGATGCTGAAGGGTGTGGAGAAACGTACTAGGGGTGCCACTACATAATTCCTCGATAAAGTGGCTATCATAAAAAAGCTAAGAAATTTAGATTTTATAAATATAGGCATAGAGTACACGAATAATGATACATTTCTACAATGTTCTACAATGGTTAGACCACAGTTCTAAAATTGTGTGCAGTTTTTGTCATCTCACATAGAAAGAGTGAAGCCATAGAGAGCATAAAACATAGATTCATCAGAATAACAGAGGTATGAGAAACTATAAAGGGAAATTTGAGATTCTGGGGCAATTTCCATTGGAACAGAGAAGGTCAAGGGGAGATTTAATAAGCATTTGTTTTTAAAATTCTGAACAATTTTGATAGAGTGAACATGGAAAGACCTCTAATTGGTCAGTGACAAGGTGTTGTCGATTTAAAATTGTCACTTAGCGAATGAAAAGCGAGAATGAGGAGAGATAATGAGGGGCAAGTGACAGAGAGATTGATTGATTGTTTACGACTTCAGCTGCCCTGAGAGAGAAGCAATTTTGACCCTTTCAACCTGTGTTACATTCAAATTTGATCCTCAGAGTTGAAATGATAGTACTCTAATCCACGGAACATCCAGGCGCCCAGCGTTCAGAATGTCTTTATTATATGTACCTACTTTTGGGATTTAGGAATTAATGGTAGAGGTTTTCTTTGGGTTACGTGGATAGGATCAACCTCCAAGAACATAGGGAATCCAATTCTATTTCCTCCAGCTGGGTTTGATTGTGGATCTATTAGTGGATGGACGATCAACAAATTCATGAGTAGATCTTCATCTCTCTCCTCCCACCCCTCTCCCATTGAAACTTAGAAAAGCGGTTTCACTTCCTTATGGCTGGTTTGCTTAACAAGTGATGTATTGTGAGTGAACCTATAGTAAACCCTGTGCTCAGGAGGAAATGCAGCTATAAAGGGCTTATCAGCTGTAAATCAAGGCCATCTCCTTTGGCCATCTGAATTGATATCACATTGCTTTGACACTGCAGTCACTCGCCTTCCGTAGAAAGTATAAATGACAATTCCTTTAGTGCCAGAATTACTGATAAGTACGACACCAGAGATCCCTGTGGTAGTAAATCACTCGAGCTTTCTCCCTTGAATTGGTGAAGCGGAGACACCTACAAGGAGCACAATGAAAATAAAATTGCAGTATTTTACTTCACAGCTTGAGCGGGGCGGGGGGGGCTCTCACTGTCAAGAGCCCTTTTGAAGTGAAACCGTGACATCAGGTTCCCCTTTTATTTTTTATCAAAAAAAAGCACAGCTGCACAGAAATTCAACATCCTTTTATCTATTTCTGTCACTTCCTGAAGCCTTTTTTTTGCCGAAATGGTGAGTGTAGATGACATCGGGGTGAATGGCTGGAAGGCAGGGTTAAAGCAACTGAAGAGGCTCCCAAAAGAACTATTCCAGCTGTACGTTACACTACTCAAAAAATTTGGGCTGATTTTTTGCACCGCCCCACTTCCTTGGCATGCTCTCCCCGCTTCCGCACAATCTGTTGATTTATATAACTATAAGAGGAATAATTTGCATCTTTAAACGTGTCCTCCTGTTTTCTTTCTTTGAAATTATTTTTATCCCTCTTCCCTCCAGTTTACAAACACTGGCCTCTGACAGCGCTGATCAATGAGGGCTGTCTGAAGTGATTTAATTGTAGAACATCGCCGGTGCTTAAAATAAAGGGGAAAAAAAAGGGGAAAATGGAAGTGTTACTGCTGAAATCAATATGAATTTATTGTGTGGAGGAGTTAGTGAACCAGATAATGTGAGGGAGCCATTGTATGTGCTCCTCTGACCAGTAAGCACCCTTTCCATTCATTAAGGAACTTTGCTGGATTCAGCATTGTGCAATGTTTCCCAACAGCACCCTTTCTACACTTCCTTAAGGAAATCTTCCACCCTAATCTGTAAGTATATCACCTTATGAGGGATAGATTTAGATTTCTATCAATTGCACAGCAAGCGCAACATTTCCCCGAGGTGCAATCACAGACATAGTAACTGAGCCCTGTACATATTATACAGTCTACTCCTTCTCGTTTGAATTGAAACTGTGCAACAAAGGAACAACCCCTGCGCTATTTCATTTAAATTGCTTTAATTTAGATTACTGGATAATTCTAATTTGTTTTGGAGTAAAATCGGACTGAATTAACAGGAGCAGAATGTAACCAAAAAATATATATAGCCTGATGCATAATCGTAGATGCAGAAAAGTAGGAAGCTGTGTCATTTTAAAATAGTGCACCACATCATGCTCATTAAAGTAGTGACCACTAGTAATAAATCACAGATCACAAGTGTTCTTCCTTGGGTTGGTTATGTGTGATGATGAAACAAGCAAATCATAGCAGCTTGATCTGAAGATAAGGCAAGACTGTAAATTTTAAGATCAATACAGGTTCGGATATTAATGTAATGTCACAGCTATGAACCATGCTGTCATTGAATATTATACTGCACTGCCCAGCAGGGAAACTGGATTGCAAGGGACAATTTATTGCACACACTACATATAAGGGATAGGTGTATTAACTTTGAATTTTGCTGCTATAAGTGGAGACTGAGTGCGGAGACCAAGGAGTTAAAGAGCGGGGAGCGAGAGCGGCCCAGACACACCGGCGGCAGCAGTGAGGAGTAAAAAGTAATCGAAGTGTGACATCACCAGAAAGCAGGCAAGTGATTGGTTGGTGAGCATTTCTCTCTTTCTCGCTTTTTTCCAAACTTATTTTTTGTGGTTTATAGTTTCTAGGGTCTCTGTTGTGTAGCGGGAGTGGTAGTAAACAAGTGCCCTTGAGTATATCATTTAATTGTAGTGTAATTAGTAGTATGGATTTGATTTAATTTAATTTGAATTAATTGAAGGGTAAGTCATGGCAGCACAGCTTGGTCCCATGGCATGCTCCTCCTGCACTATCTGGGAAACCAGGGACACTTTTTGTGTCCCTAACGACCATGTGTACGGGAAGTGTAAACAGCTGCAGCTACTGACAGACCGCGTTGCAGCGCTGGAGCTGCGAATGGATACATACTGGAGCATTCGCGATGCTGAGGACATTGTGGATAGCACGTTTAGGGAGTTGGTCACACCGCAGGTAAAAGCTGCAGAGGCAGCAAGGGAATGGGTGACCACCAGGCAGAGTAGTAGGCGCAGGCACGTAGTGCAGGGGTCACCTGTGGCCATCCCCCTTTCAAACAGATATACCACTCTGGATATTGTTGAGGGAGATGGCTTATCGGGGGAAAGCAGCAGCAACCAACTTCCTGGCACCATGGGTGGTCCTGCTGCACAGGACGGGAGGAAAAAGAGCGGGAGAGCTATAGTGATAGGGGATTCTATTGTAAGGGGAATAGATAGGCGTTTCTGCGGCCGCAAACGAGACTCCAGGATGGTATATGGTATGTTGCCTCCCTGGTGCAAGGGTCAACATAAGAACATAAGAAATAGGAGCAGGAGTAGGCCAATCGGCCCCTCGAGCCTGCTCCGCCATTCAATAAGATCATGGCTGATCTGATCCTAACCGCCAATCCACTATCACAGAACCATCTCCTGAATCTAACAGAATTAGACACACGAAATAGGAGCAGGATCAGGCTACACGGCCCCTGGGCCCGCTCCGCTACCCACAGGGCCATGTCCGATCCGAACCTAGACTCATGTCCAAATTCCTGCCTGCTCCCCGTAACCCTTAATTCCCTTTACTTCTAGGAAACTGTCTATTTCTGTTTTAAATTTATGTAATGATGAAGCTTCTACAGCTTTTTGGGGCAGCATATTCCATGGACCTAACACCCTCTGAGTGAAGTAGTTCCTCCTCATCTCAGTTTTGAAAGAGCAGCCCCTTATTCTAAGACTATGCCCCCTAGTTCTAGTTTCATCCATCATTGGGAACATCCTCCCCGCATCCACCCGATCCAACCCCTTCACAATCTTATATGTTTCAATAAGATCGCCTCTCATTCTTCTGAACTCCAATGAGTAGAGTCCCAATCTACTCAACTTCTCCTCATATGTCCATCCCCTCATCCCCGGGATTAACCGAGTGAACCTTCTTTGTACTGACTCGAGAGCAAGTATGTCTTTTCTTAAGTATGGACACCAAAACTGTATGCAGTATTCCAGGTGCGGTCTCACCAATACCTTGTACAACTGAAGCAATACCTCCCTATTTTTATATTCTATCCCCCGAGCAATGAAAGCCAACATTCCATTGGCCTTCTTAATCACTTGCTGCACCTGCATACTAACCTTTTGAGTTTCGTGCACCAGGACCCCCAGATCCCTTTGTACTTCAGTACTTTCCAGTTTTGTGCCATTAAGATAATAACTTGCTCTATGATTTTTCCTGCCAAAGTGCATAACCTCACACTTTCCAGTATTGTATTCCATCTGCCAAATCTCTGCCCACTTACTTAGCCTGTCTATGTCCCCTTGCAGGTTTTTTATGTCCTCCTCACTCACTACTTTCCCTGCCATCTTAGTATCATCTGCAAACTTTGATATGTTACACTCGGTCCCCTCCTTCAAATCATTAATATAGATTGTAAAGAGTTGGGGACCCAGCACTGACCCCTGCGGAACACCACTAGTTACTGATTGCCAGTCTGAGAATGAACCATTTATCCCAACTCTCTGCCTTCTGTTAGACAGCCAATCCTCTATCCATGCCAGAATATTACCCCCAATCCCTTGATTTTTTATCTTAAGCAATAATCTTTTGTGTGGCACCTTGTCAAATGCCTTTTGGAAGTCTAAATACACTACGTCCACTGGTTCCCCTTTATCCACCCTATATGTTACTTCCTCAAAGAACTCCAGCAAATTTGTCAAACATGACTTCCCCTTCATAAAACCATGCTGACTTTGTCCTATTAAATTATGATTATCCAAATGTCCTGTTACTGTCTCCTTAATAATGGACCCCAAAATTTTACCTACCACAGATGTTAGGCTAACCGGTCTATAGTTTCCAGCCTTCTGTCTACTGCCCTTTTTAAATAAGGGTGTTACATTAGCAGTTTTCCAGTCTGCCGGGACCTTTGCCGAGTCCAGGGAGTTTTGGAAAATTATTACCAATGCATCCACAATCCCTACCGCCACTTCCCTCAAGACCCTAGGATGTAAGCCATCAGGTCCAGGTGATTTATCCGCCTTGAGTCCCATTATTTTACCGAGTGCCACTTCCTTAGTGATTTTGATCGTATTTAGCTCCTCCCCCCCTATAGCCCCCTGCTTGCCCAGTGTTGGGATATTCTTAGTGTCCTCTACTGTAAAGACTGATACAAAATATTCATTCAGTGTTTTTGCCATCTCCATATTTCCCACCATTAATTTCCCGGTCTCATCCTCTAAGGGACCAACATTTACTTTAGCCACCCTTTTTCTTTTTATATAACTATAAAAACTCTTACTATCTGTTTTTATATTTTTTGCTCATTTACTTTCATAATCTATTTTTCCTTTCTTAATCAATCTTTTTGTTATTTTTTTGCTGTCTTTTAAAGTTTTCCCAATCCTCTATCCTCCCACTAGATTTGGCTACCTTATATGCCCTTGTTTTTAGTCGAATACTATCCTTAATTTCTTTACTTAGCCACGGATGGCTGTCTTTTCTTTTACACCCTTTTCTTCTCAGTGGAATATATTTTTTTTGGAAGTTGTAAAATAACTCCTTAAATGTACACCACTGATCATGTATCGTCTTACCCTTTAATCTATTTTCCCAATCCACTCTACTCAATTCCGCTCTCATACCTTCATAGTCTCCTTTATTCAAGCTTAGCACGCTTGTTTGAGATCCAACCTTCTCACCCTCTAATTGAATATGGAATTCAACCATGTTATGGTCACTCATTCCAAGGGGATCCTCTACTAGGACATTTTTAATTAATCCTGTCTCTAAGGTTGCTTGCCCCCTGGTCGGTTCAGTTACATACTGCTCAAGAAACCCATCGCTAATACACTCAATGAACTCATCCTCAAGGCAGCCCTGCCCAATTTGATTTGTCCAATTAATATGATAGTTAAAATCCCCCATAATTATAGATGTTCCCTTATTACAAGCCTCACCTATTTCCTGATTGATACTCCGTCCAACAGAGTTGCAACTGTTCGGAGGCCTATAGACTACGCCCACTAGTGTTTTTTTCCCCTTATTATTCCTTACCTCCACCCAAACTGTTTCATTATCCTGATCTTTTGACCCAATATCATTTCTCTGTATTACAGTGATTCCTTCCTTTATTAACATAGCCACCCCACCTCCCCTTCCTTCCTGCCTGTCCTTCCTGATCGTTAAATAACCTGGTATGTTTAATTCCCAGGCATTGTCACCCTGCAGCCATGTTTCTGTAATGGCCACAAGATCATACCCATATGTAGTTATTTGTGCCATTAACTCGTCTATTTTGTTACGAATGCTACGTGCATTCAGATAGAGAACTTTCAAATATGTTTTGTGACACTTAGTACCTGCTTTTGCCCTTTTTATTACTTTACCTTTTACTCCATACCTTCTGCCCCTTCCTGACACGCTCTGGTTTTTAATTTCCCCACTGCTACCTAAGTCTATGACCTTCTCTGTTGTCATTTTTATTATTTGCTCTCTAGGAACCTCCCCCCCACTAGTTAGTTTAAAGCCCTCTCTACAGCCCTAGTTATATGATCCGCCAGGACTCTAGTCCCAGCACTGGCCAAGTGAAGCCCGTCCGAACGGAACAGCTCCCTCCTGCCCCAGTACTGGTGCCAGTGTCCCAGGAAGCAAAACCCATTTCTCCCACACCAGTCTTTGAGCCATGCACTTAACTCTCTAATTTTATTTGTCCTAGCCAAATTCGCTCGTGGCTCAGGTAATAATCCAGAGATTATTACCCTTGAGGTTATGTTTTTTAATTTGACCCCTAGCTGCTCATACTCCTTTAACAGAACCGGCTTCCTCGTCCTAGCTACGTCGTTTGTACCAACATTGACCACGACAACTGGATCCACCCCCTCCCACTGCAAATTTCTTTCCAGCCCAGAGGAGATGTCCTTAACCCTGGCACCGGGTAGGCAACACAGCCTTCGGGACTCTCGCTCTCGGCTGCAGAGAACTCTATCTATCCCCCTAATAATACTATCCCCTACCACTACAACATTTCTATTTACTCCCCCCTCTTGAATGGCCCCCCATTCCACGGTGCTGTGGCCAGGTTGCTCATCCTCCCTGCAGTCCCTGCTCCTGTCCCCACAGGGAGTAAGAACCTCGAGCCTGTTGGTCAAGAGCAAGGGCTGCGGCTCCTCCAGCTCTACCTCCTGGATCCCCGTACCTGCCTCACTCGTAGTCACACCGCCCTGTCCCTGACCATGGGCTACATCTGAATTACTTAACTTCATAGGTGTGACCACCTCCTGATACACAGAGTCCAGGTACTTCTCCCCCTCCCTGATGTGTCGCAGTGTCTGAAGCTCAGACTCCAGCTCATCAACATGGAGCTGGAGTTCCTGTCGCAGCAGACACTTGTCACAGACGTAATCACCGTGAGCCTCAATGGGGTTCACCGGCTCCCACATCTCGCAACAGTAACACATCACCTGCTCCATTCTATGTAATTAATTAAATTTTTTATTGTTAGTTATGGATACCCGCTGCCCGATTTTAGATGCTAGTATCCCCTTTAATTAATTGGATTTAAATTAAATCAATCCCTCTAGTTACACCAGTTAAATGGTTTACCAACAGTCACTCTGTACCAGAAAGGCCCTATTAACTACAACCCACAGAGTTAAAGTTTGAAAAGAGCACCTAACTCACACTTATCCAAACTCACAGCACTCTTTGATGACTCGCACTCAAGGATGTCTCGGAGTGGCTGCAGGGCATTCTGGAGGGGGAGGGTGAACAGCCAGTTATCGTGGTGTATATAGGTACCAACAATATAGGTAAAAACCGGGATGAGGTCCTAAAAGCTGAATATAGGGAGTTAGGAGGTAAATTAAAAAATAGGACCTCAAAGGTAGTAATCTCAGGATTGCTACCAGTGCCACGTGCTAGTCAGAGTAGAAATAGAAGGATATTTCAGATGAAAACCTGGCTAGAGGAATGGTGCAAGGGGGAGGGATTCAAATTCCTGGGACATTGGAACAGGTTCTGGGGGAGGTGGGACCAGTACAAACTGGACGGTTTGCACCTGGGCAGGACCGGGACCGATGTCCTAGGGGGAGTGTTTGCTAGTGCAGTTGGGGAGGGTTTAAACTAAAGTGGCTGGGGGTTGGGAGCCTGTACAGGGAGACAGAGGAAAGGGAAGCAAGGATAGAAGCAAAAGGCAGGAAGGAGAAAAGCAAAAGTGGAAGGCAGAGAAATCAAGGGTGTAAATCAAACAGGGTCACAGTAAATAATAATTCAAAAAGGACTGAGAGTTTTATAAAAACAAGCCTGAAAGCTTTGTGTCTTAATGCGAGGAGCATTCGTAATAAGGTGGATGAATTAGTTGCGCAAATAGATGTAAACGGATATGATATAATTGGGATTATGGAGACATGGCGTAGGGTTCTCAAAATTCCCACATTCCCCAAAAGTTGCTCAGAAAGGGACCATGATTCCGGACAAGTTATTAAAAAGGGTGCCCAAAAGAAAATGGCTTCTGAAACCTCGTGACAGAAGCCTGCAGGGTTATTAAAAGCAAGGCCCTGCAAAAGCAGTCCCATTCAAAGCTGTGAAAAGAAACCTGACATGCATGGATCTGTGAAAGACTTTGTCATTTCTAAAGCCAGACAGCTAGGTAAACACAGAATATGCATTCTTCATCTTGAAACAGATCAACTCAGGATAGACCTAATCTTGAGGCCATTAACTTTCTGCATAAATAATCGATAACAGCTCAAAATAGCTACCAAGCCAGGAAAAGATGATTAAACTTCATAAATGACAAACAGCCAGGATATTGAAGCCGTTAAGCAAGGAGACAACTGCCCCAAAAGTTGTTAAGGTGAATGACTGTAATCACTTTAGATGAGCCCGCCAAAATTAAACAAAGAACACGACCTGATCTGGCACGCAGATAAGGAACCTCTGAAGTAGTATAATTGTAGGCCCACCAGTAACCAAGGAAAAGAAGAAGAAACGAGAACGGGACCCAACTCAAAACACACAGGACACATGGGGCAGCAAGCGGGCAGGCGAGACGAGATGAATGGCAAGGCCGATAAGCAGAGAAGGGCAGCGTAGAGAAGCATTGGGGACGAGCAGGCACACACCCCAGTCCAGATACAAGCTGGTATTCGAAGCATGGGTAGAAGAAGCAGCTTACAACCACGAGCACCGCGGTAACAAAACTCAAGCCAACACCGTAGACCGCCAACTGAACCCCAACCGCAACTATACCTTCGACGACCAGACGACCACCAGAAGAACAACCATTCTGCAAGGTAAAGTACCTAACAAAGACTTTACTCCCTATCTCTAAATGAAGGAAAAGAGGGTACTTTACTCGGACGACTCCACCGCCGCGCCCTGGTACCACGTGACAACGGCAGGCCCCAAAGGACACAAAGAGCGAACCCCAAAACTGCAACCAGCTTAATCGACAGGTTTCGAACTATCAAGGAAACGCCAGTGGTGAGCATAAATCCCTGGCCCCTCTTAGCTCAATCTAGTTAGGTATTGGGGGTGGGACAAGGGTAGGGGGATTACTAATGTGATTGTTCCCTCATTGTGCCGTGTGTTCCCCATTCCCAACTAAGTTTACTTTTATATGCCTGTAATTATTCTAGTGATTTTTCCAGTGTTGTAATATTGTTGTGCATTTAATAAAATTATTGTGTTTTTGTACCAAACCAGTTGTCTACTCTATTTCTGTATCGCCGCCTGTACCTAAGTCCAGTGTCTAGAACCCAGGGGTGTGGGAGCGATTCGAACCGCTCAGAGACAGTCAGGGGCAGAGCTGACTGGGCACACGCCACCCCCTACAATGGCTCCAGGGTGACCAAGATTGGGAATTCAACATCCAGGGGTATTCAATATTCAGGAAGGACAGGAAAAAAGGAAAAGGAGGTTGGGTAGCATTGCTGGTTAAAGAGGAGATTAACACAATATAAGGAAGGATATTAGCTCTGATGATGTAGAATCTGTATGGGCAGAGCTGAGAAATACCAAGGGGCAGAAAACGTTAGTGGGAGTTGTATACAGACCCCCAAACAGTAATGCTGAGGTTGGGGATGGCATTAAACGGGAAATTAGAGATGCGTGCAATAAGGACACAGCAGTTATCATCGGTAACTTTAATCTACATATAGATTGGGCTAACCAAATTAGTAACAATACTGTGGATGAGGAATTCCTGGAGTGTACATGGGATGGCTTCCTGGACCAATATGTCGAGGAACCAACTAGAGATCAGGCCATCTTAGACTGGGTATTATGTAATGAGAAAGGATTAATTGGATTAATTAGCAATCTTGTTGTGCGAGGCCCCTTGGGGAGGAGCGATCATAATATGATAGAATTCTTCATTAAGATGGAGAGTGAAGCAGTTGACTCAGAGACTAGGGTCCTGAATTTAAATAAAGGAAACTATGATGATATGAGGCACGAGTTGGCTAGGATGGATTGGGGAACGTTGCTTAAAGGGTTGATGGTGGATAGGCAATGGCAAACATTTAAAGATCACATGGATGAACTACAGAATTTGTTCATCCCTGTTTGGAATAAAAATAAAACAAAAAAGGTGACTCAACTGTGGCTAACAAGAGAAATTAGGGATAGCATAAGATCCAAGGAGAGAACATATAATTTGGCCAGAAAAAGCAGCAAACCCGAGGATTGGGAGCAGTTTACGATTCAGCAAAGGAGGACAAAGGGATTAATTAAGAGGGGAAAAATAGAATATGAGAGTAAGCTTGCAGGTAACATAAAAACTGACTGTAAAAGCTTCTATAGATATGTGAAGAGAAAAAGATTGGTGAAGTCAAGCGCATGTCCCTTGCAGTCAGAATCAGGGGAATTTATAATGGGGAACAAAGAAATGGAAGACCAATTAAATACATACTTTGGTTCTGTCTTCACAAAGGAGGACACAAATAACCTCCCAGAGATGTCAGGGAACATAGGGTCTAATGAGAGGGAGGAATTGAATGAAATCAGTATTTGTAGAGAAATGGTGTTAGGGAAATTGACGGGATTGAAGGCTGATAAATCCCCAGGGCCTGATAATCTACATCCTAGGGTACTTGAGGAAGTGGCCCTAGAAATAGTAGATACATTGCTGGTCATCTTCCAAAATTCTATAGACTCTGGAACAGTTCCCATGGATTGGAGGATAGCTAATGTAACCCCACTATTTAAAAAGGGTGGTAGGGAAAAAACGGGGAATTACAGACCGGTAAGCCTGACATCGGTAGTGGGGAAAATGCTAGAGTCCATTATAAAAGATGTAATAGCAGAGCACTTGGAAAACAATGACAGGATCGGACAAAGTGAACATGCATTTACAAAAGGTAAATCGTGCTTGACTAATCTACTGGAATTTTTTGAGGATGTAACTGGTAGAATAGATAAGGGAGAACCAGTGGATTGTTCCCCATTATAAATTCCCCTGATTCTGACTGCAAGGGACATACGCTTGACTTCACCAATCTTTTTCTCTTCACATATCTATAGAAGCTTTTACAGAAGGCTTTCGATAAGGTCCCGCATAAGAGATTGGCGTGTAAAGTTAAAGCACATGGGATTGGGGGTAAGGTACTGTCTTGGATAGAGAACTGGTTGGCAGACAGGAAGCAAACAGTTGGAAAAAATAGGTCTTTTTCCGAGTAGCAGGCAGTGTTTAGTGGGGTACCGCAGGGATCGGTGCTCGGACCCCAGCTATTCACAATATATATAAATGATCTAGACAAGGGAACTAGATGCAATATCTCCAAGTTTGCAGATGACACAAAGCTGGGTGGGCGTGTGTGCTGTGAGGAGGATGCAGAGAAATTCCAGTATGATTTGGGCAGGTTGGGTGATTGGACAGATGCATGGCAAATGCAGTATCATGTGGATAAATGGAAGGTTATCCACTTCGGTGGCAAAAACAGGAAAACAGATTATTATTTGAATGGCAATAGATTGGGAAAAGGGGAAGTGCAACGAGCCCTGGATGTCCTTGTGCACCAGTCGCTGAAGGTAAGCATGCAGGTGCAGCAGGCAGTTAAGAAGGCAAATGGTATGTTGGCCTTCATAGCGAGAGGATTTGAGTACAGGAGCAAGGATGTCTTGCTGCAGTTGTACAGGGCCTTGGTGAGACCACACCTTGAGTAGTGTGTGCAGTTTTGGTCGCCTTATCTGAGGAAGGATGTTCTTGCCATGGAGAGAGTGCAGCAAAGATTCACCAGACTGATACCTGGGATGGCAGGAATGACGTATGAGGCGAGATTGGGTCGATTAGGCTTATATTCAATAGAGTTTAGAAGAATGAGAGGTGATCTGATTGAATCTTATAAAATTCTAACAGGACTAGACAGACTAGATGCAGGAAGGATGTTCCCGATGATAAGGGGTAAGCCATTTAGGACTGAGATGAGGAGGAACTTCTTCACCCAGAGAGTGGTGAACCTGTGGAATTCTCTGCCACACAGGGCAATTGAGGCCAATTCATTAAATATATTCAAGAAGGAGTTGGATATATTTCTTGAGGCTAAAGGAATCAAGGGATATTGGGAGTCAGCAAGGACAGGGTACTGAATTTGGATGATCAGCCATGATCTCATTAAATGGCGGAGCAGGCTTGAGGGGCCGAATGGCCTACTCCTATCTTCTATATGTTTCTATAACCTGCTACGCCGTGGACTAGTTTACAAAATGAGTCTGGCACACAAAGCAGCGGAAAGTAACAAGGAGGTGTTTGATGATAATCGGCTGCTGAAGTATGAGCCTGTAAAGATTGTGCTTAAAAACATGGGGGTAGAGTTTCCGCTTTGGGCACTATCGGCGACCCGGGTGCAAATTGCGGTGGTTTTCCAAACTGAAGTTATGGTTCAAGATTCCGCTCAAACTCATTTGCATATTGCTGAACGTAAAATCTGCCGTGAACCAGCGCAATCAGGCAAACTTTTAGAATGTAATTTATGAAAAAATGTTGCATTAAAAATATTCCTTGATGCATTTAAGAGTGGTGACCTGGTGCAGCTTTATCAATGCAGCTGAAAATGGGTTTATCACAAAAAAATAAACATTTTTAATCAGTGTCTCGAGCGCCACCTGTGAGGAACCCGATTTTAAATCACTGAAAATGACTTCAAAAACTATACAAAACCATTTACTAGTTACATTGGTGTACAGTCGTCAGTTTTTTAGTAAATTAAAAAATGTGAAAGCTTTCAAAAAGGTGCCTTGTGCAGAGAAAAAAAGCTGAATTTTAAGAGCCTCTTCGAAGGCCCGCAAACAAGCGCAATTAGCGGAAACTCGCCATGATGATTAATGCCATCTGGGGGCGTGGCCAGTTTTGTGGGCGGGGCCAGCTGCTAGCAAAATTTTTTTTTTAAACTAGCGCAAAAGATCGCAGAAACTCATTTTGTGCTGGGCGTAATTTGTGCTTGAAATTCCTCGATCTTTTGCCCTGGTTTGGACGGTTTTGGTTGACTTGCACTGGAAATACCAGTGCAACCTAACGGAAACTCCAGGCAATAGTATTACACAACATTTACATCACAGAAACAGGCCATTCAGCCCAACGGGTCAGTACCGGGGTTTACGCTCCACACGAGCCTCCTCTCATCTTACTTCATCTCACCCTAACAACATATCCTTCTGTTCCTTTCTCCTTCAAGCACTTATCTCGCTTCCGCCCAAATGCATTTATGCTATTCACCTCAACTACTCCATGTAGTAACAACTTCCACTGCTAAAACGATGCTGTCCCTTATAGTATGAGTAGACTATGTTGTGTTCCATTCCCAAAACTTCCGAATGCGAAAGAGGACTCAAAAAGCAATAACAAAACAAGTAGTGCATACTTGAGGAAGTTACTGAATCTATAGAATGCGGTGTTAAATGGTATCAGTTGTAAAAAGGAATCAGAGAAACTACGGCCTAGAAATTCAGTTGGTGCCGCGCCAGGGCTTTAGCGCCGGAAATTTAGCGCCGGCGCTAAGTCCCCCTGTGCGTGCCAAAAATTCAGTAGCGCCGCGCCCAAACGGCTGCCGGCGCTACAGGAGGGTGTCAGCGCCTCGAAATGGGCGCTGACTGCCGCATTGTGGCGCAATTCCGGCGCTGCGGCACCCGATGCGGTGCGGCAGGCTGGGGAAGTGCAGGCCTCCTCCTTCAGTTAAGGAGGAGCTGCCTGCACCCGCCCGCTGGCCGTTGAAATGTTGAAAAAAATGAGCCCGGCACCTCGGAGAAGTGCCGGGCTCGCAGGCCAGACGCATCTGTTCCGCGGGGGGAGGGGTGGAGGAGTCCGGGGAGGGAGGTGCGGGCAGGCGGCCGGCGGGAAAGCGGCCGGCCGCCGCGCGACCTTAATGCGCCGGCGCTAACTCGCGTAGGACTCTGCTGAAACATCGTTAGTTGCGGCTGCCACGGGCGAGGCGGCCGCAACTCAATTTCGGCGTTGGGGCCCGTCACCACGGCAACCGGGACGCTGCGCACACCGATGACGTCATCGGTGCCGGCGCAGCGCAACCGGTCTAACGCCGATGGCAGGGCCCCACTGAATTTACAAACCGGCCATAACTCCGGCGCTAGGCCCTCTAGCGCCTCAAATGGGGCGCTAACCCTACTGAATTTTCAGCCCCACGTATCTAGAGAAGGCTGAGTAAGCCTTTAAACAGCAATGATTTTTTCTTCCTGCAGTGGAAGACATCACTCCAAATTGGCTGCAGCACCTGTATTTTCAAAACTGTCATTCAAAACTCAGCTGCCCGTGTCCTAACTCGCACCAAGTCCCGTTCACCCATCACCCCTGTACTCGCTGACCTACATTGACTCCTGGTTAAGCAATGCCTCGATTTCAAAATTCTCATCCTTGTTTTCATATCCATCCATGGCCTCGCCCCTTCCTATTGCTGTAATCTCTTTCAGCCACACAACCCCCAACCCCCCGCCCCCCCTCTGAGATATCTGCGCTCCTTTAATTCTGCCCTCTTCAGCATCCCTGATTATAAATCGCTCAACCATTGGTGGCCGTGCCTTCTCTTGCCTAGGCCCTAAGCTCTGGAATTCCCTGCCTAAACCTTTCCGCCTCTCTACCTCTCTTTCCTCCTTTAAGACGCTCCCTAAAATCTACCTCTTTGACCAAGCTTTTGGTCATCTGCCCAAATTTCTCCTTTTGTGGCTCAGTGTCAAATTTTTGGTCTTATAATACTCCTGTGAAGCACCTTGGGACATTTTACTACATTAAAGGCGCTATATAAATACAAGTTGTTGTTGTTGTTATTGTGTCTTCTAGTGTCGAGATGATGTCAGAGAAGCAAACTGTTCCTGGCTGCAATGCTTGGGAAATGGGAACAGCCATTCAGGATGTAATTATTTTATTACCAGGCAACTTCATAAAATAGTTATTTGCTGCTGAGTAGAGAAGGGAATTGGATGTTTAAGTGCACTGTGAAGTACTTACCCCTTTACGCAATTCACAACCTGACTTTTTTTTTAATAATCTCTTTCCTTAACTGGGAAATCCTGTTCTGTTGTCCATCCTGGGAGAGAGACACAGAGTGGCAGTAGTATCTCCATCTGTCTTTTGGCAGACAGGCCTCTCCCATTCTCTTTTCATAACATCATAAGGCAGTTGAGGCCAACTTATTAAATACATTCAAGAAGGAGTTAGATATATTTTTTAAGGCTAAAGGGATATGGGGAGAAAGCAGGGACCGGGTACTGAATTTGGATGATCAGCCATGATCTCATTAAATGGCGGAACAGGTTCGAGGGGCCGAATGGCCTACTCCTGCTCCTATCTTCTATGTTTCCATGTTTCTATGAGGTAATTGGAGATATGGAAGGCCATTCTGTGCATGAGAGTTCATATATCCAGAAAGAAAATCCAGCAGTTGCCCCATCACAGCAAATAACTGGCTGAGGCTTTCACCTTCGCTAATTTATTTCAAGTGTTCATCACTCTGGGTGAAAAAATTCTTCCTGACATCAGCCCTAAATTTGCTTTTCACTAGTTCGAAATGATGCTGCCTTATTCTGTTGTCCTAGTTTACTTGAAGTAATTTTCTAGATTGACCATTTCTGTCCTGTTCAATATATTTTTACTAAGAATTCCCTTCAGTGTCTTTCTTCCAAGACTTGAGTTTTCCAGTTATCCTTCCTAGCTCAATCCTCTAACAGCGAGGATCACCCTTCACTGCCTGCACTGTCTTCAGGGCTCATGTATTTGCATGGTGTCTTGCTGACCAAAATTGGATACAGTATTCAAGGTGCATTTTTATTGGAGTATTGCACAGTTTCACGATAACATTCCCTGACTTGTACTCTGCTGATTTAGAAGTGTACCATTCTGTTTGCTTTGTTGGTTGCTGCTTCACAGAAACTTGAGATGTCAGCGGTGATTCTGTAATCTTGCGCTTCCAGCAGGGATCAGGCTGTGACCCCGACTCTCTAACCCACAATCCCTGTAAGCACAGCTCCCGTCTGCAAGCACAGGATCATAGAGTCACCCATTAAGTACCAAGTCTATTAATGCCCCCAGATTTCTTTCAACTTCACCTTTAGCTATATTATCCAATGTTCAGTGCCCTACATCTATATCTATATTAAATTCCATTTACATACTTAAAGATTTCATCAAGCTCCCTTACAAGTCTTTTTTAAAACAACATAAAATCTCATCTTCCCCTCCACCCCCCTTTCAGCAATCCGAAGGGACCGCTCCCTCCGCGACACCCTGGTCCACTCCTCTGTCACCCCCAACACCCTTTGCCCGGCACCTTCCCGTGCAAGCACAGGAGATGCAACACATGCCCTTTTACCTCCTCCCTTCCCACCGTCCAGGGCCCCAAACACTCCTTCCAGGTGAAACAGTGATTTACTTGCGCTTCTTATAATTTAGTATACTGTATTCGCTGCTCACGATGTGGTCTCCTCTACATCGGGGAGAGCAAACGCAGATTGGGTGACTACTTTGCGGAATACCTCTGTTCAGTCCGCAAACGTGACCCCGAGCTTCCGGTCACCTGTCACTTGAATTCTCCCCTCCACTCCCACTCTGATCTCCCCATCCTCGGCCTCTTGCATAGTTCCAACAAAGCTCAACGTAAGCTTGAGGAACAGCACCTCATCTTTCGATTAGGCATTTTACAGCCTTCTGGGCTTAACATCGAGTTCAACTATTTCAGACTATAAATTGGCCCCAGTATTTTATTTTTTTCCCTCTTGTTTCCTCACATAGTAGCTGTTAATGTTGCTGCCATCATCATTCACACATCATCTAGAGCCATCTTTTGTTTCTCAACTTGTCCCATTACCATTTGTCTTACACTCGCATCCCTTTTGTCATTCAATCTCTCCTACCTTCAATCCCATCACAGACCTTCCCTTTTTTCTTTCCTCCCCACCTCCCTGCCCCTGCTTAAACACCCCTCCTCCTGAACCTTTTCTAGTTCTGACGAAGGGTTCGACCCGAAACATTGACTCTGTTTCTCCTCTCCTCGATGCTGCCTGACCTGCTGAGTGTTTCCAGCACTTGCTGTGGTTATTTTATATAAAATCTCACTGTTGGCTGTGCTGAGGAAAATGGCAAATTCACGAATGGCCTGTAAAAAGGCCAATAAAACTGAAACCCATGTCAGCACATGTTGCTGCTCTACAAGTATCTCCCTAATTCGTGTGCAGGGTCGACCAACTTTACCTTTCCAACCACAGAGTATAGTAATCTTGGGTGGTAATGCGAGGGTGAGAAAATGGGGAGCAAAAATATTATAAATGAAAATTAAGAAATTGTGAACTTATCTACTAATAATTTCATTTAGATGTGGATGGAAGCCAACTATTGTTGGTATCTCTTCTGAAATCCTCGTGGAGTTTTAGCAGGGAGACCTACCAATTGTTATATTGTTACTGATATGTGCCATGGTATTACTGATATTTACAATGTTATTACTGATGCTCATTCTGTTACTCCGTCCAATGATGTAATGGAGCCAGAGGAATTTCGTCAGTCTTCAGAAAACAATGGCTCAAAGCAGAGCAATCTATTCAACTCTCAATGTGTTGGATTTTGAGTGTGGCTAACTGTGGACCTCAGGAAAGCCTTACACATTAGTCTGTTTGTCCAGAATATGCTTGTTTCACACATAGAAAAAGACGACAACTATACAAGATTCTCTTCTCTACAGACAAGTCATGGATTTACTTAATCCATAGAAGATGCGACTAGATTTTGTTGAATTCTGTGGAGGACGACAGTGTGGGATTCACTGTTGACATTTAAGATATTGGAGTGGTCGAGGGGGTTACAGATTCTCTACAGAAATTGACAAATTAAACCCACCTAAGTGTTATAAATGGATTTACTTGTGACCGCCTTGCAATCCCAGTGGTGATTTATCTCTGTTTGAAGTGGATATGATGTTCCTTAGCATTACTATGGCAGGATATGTGTTAGACAGAAGCGTACGTGCCATCAAGAAGCATTCAATCAAACCGTAAGGAATCATTTACTGCTGAAGGGTTCAACAACTTCATGGAGCAATCTGCTCAGCTGCTAATTTGAGTCATTATAATATATGGATTAGATTAAAAGCAGTTAGGAGTCTTTACAAGAGCATTTCCCCATGCACTCTGGCTGATGGCAATGAGGGGCATAAAACTGATCATTTGGGAGGAGGTCACCCACCACTCAGCAGCAGAGGCCTGTGGCACCGGAGAAGAAAGAGTGATAAAAATTGGGAAAAATTCAAATACTTCTAATTTTTAAGATCATTGCCCGGAAATCCACAAATTAAAATCTGTTGTTGGTTATGATTGCCAGAATATCAGATGATGACTGGATTTAAATAAGTTACATCTGGCTTAGTGGTAGCAAACTCGCCTCCAAGTCAGGCGGGTGTCAGTCCGACCCCACACCAGAGACTTGCGCACATAATCTAGGGCGACGCTTCAATGCACTACTGAGGGAGCATGGTGCTGTTGGAGGCGCCTTCTTTCAGATGAAACGTTAAACCGAGGTCCCATGTCGGTAAAAGATCCCACGACACGATTCAAAGAAGAAGAGGGAAGTTCTCCCGGTATCCTGGCCTGTTGTGTATGTACCTTTAAGAGAATAACTGGTCTCAGACTGCAGCACCGGCAGTGACCACCCCTGTATAAAAGGCGCTAGAGAGCCTCTGTTGTTTAGATTCGTTATGGACTTCCACCAGTAAACATCTGTTTGTGTCTAAATCATTCACGGACTTAACACTGGCGATGAGTAAAGAAACAAACTTACCTGCAACTCAGCAGCAGCTCCGACGACGTTGTTGAAGGTCGGAGCCAGAAAAAAAAATAGAGGCCATTGAAACTCGAGAAACGGGCGTCGACCGTCAATCATCGGGTTCAAGGCTTTGCAGGAGCGACTTTCCAGAGCAAGGCTGGGTTCCTCGGTCCGTGGTTTCCCAGCTAATCGGGCTGGTGGCCGGTAGTGCTCTGATCCTTCCTGGGCTGCGGCGGGCTGAAGCTCGATCGGGTGGCCTTTCAACGGGGCCGGGCAGCGAGTCGGGAAGCAAGGAGAGAGAGAGAGGGTGGAGCACACAGGGGCGGCCGGTGTTTCAAAGCTGGGCAGCGTTCGGACCTCAGAAGGGGGAGGGAAGTGTCCCAGAGGGTCCACTCCACAACGGGAAGATAATAAAAGAAAACGAATTAATATTTAACGCGCAGGAAACCGTGGAAAGCAGTGCTAACAACAGCGGGGAAGAAGACAAAGCGCGGGAGGCGCCATTTTGTTAAATCGGGGAAGAAGGCAAAGTGCGGGAGACGCCATTTTAGATTTGCAAGATGCCGAAGACTGGCTGTATCACTGCTTTTGATAATACATTAGAGGACTGGACCACGTATGTGGAAACAGTCGAGGTATATTTCGAGGCAAATGAAATAGCAGAGGGGAAAAAGGCATCAATATTGCTAAACATAATGGGCGCTAGAACGTACGGCCTATTGCGGGATCTGATTACTCCAGCCAAACCGAAGGCGAAGAGTTTTAATGAAATTGTTGCTGTTCTACAGGAGCACTTAAACCCTGCACCGCTGTTGATAGCAGAAAGATTTAAATTCCACAGGAGAACTCAGCACAAAGATGAGAGCAATGCTGAGTATCTTACGGAACTACGCAAGCTATCAAAGCACTGCCAGTTCGGAGCAGGACTGGCAGATACCCTATGGGACAAATTTGTCTGTGGACTCCCGAGTGAAGGAACACAGAAGAAGTTACTCGCAGAAAAAGAGCTGACGCTAGATAAGGCTTTCAGCGTGGCAGTATCGTATGAAGCAGCAGCCAGGGGAGCTGCAGAAATTCAACAAAAACCACAGGAATATGGCACCCACGAAATGACACGGGGATTTGCAAAATGTTATCGCTGCGGCAGAACTAACCATGACCAGAAGGACTGCTGGTCCAAAGACAAAATATGCAGACAATGCGGGAAGATTGGACACATTGCACGAGTTTGTAGGTCTGGGAAGAAGACCAGCGACAACAGAAAGGCTACTAAGGAACCATACAAGAAAGTACAAAAGATGACGGACAGTAGTTCCGAAGACCAGATGAGCGATAGTGAATCCGAGAACAGGAGATTAAGCTGTCTCAAACTTCACAATGTAATCGCCAAAGAGGATCACCGAACCATTTGGGTCACCCTCACGATAGCAGGGTCCCAAGTTAAAATGGAATTGGATACAGGATCAGCGCTAACCGTCCTGAATCGACGAGACTACGAGCGGCTATTTTCACACATACCCTTGAGAGAGACATCCATCGTCTTGACGACGTATACGGGGCAAAAAGTATACCCCAGAGGAAAAATAAGGGTGCCTGTCGAATACAATGGCAAGAAAATACGGAAATTGTATCTCTACATACTGCCAAATGGTGGACCACCGTTATTGGGACGGGAATGGATCAGGAAGATAAACTTAGATTGGCATTCTATTCATGCAATGATGGTGGATGGTAAAAAAGATGAAGACGTCACTCCTGGACGATTGTCAACAATCTTAGCTAACGCCAAAGAGGTATTTCAACAAGAACTGGGCACGCTTAAAGGCGTAACCGCCTCGTTAAAAATAGAAGAGAATGCAGTTCCCAAGTTTTTCAAAGCGAGACCAGTACCATATGCAATTCGTCCAGCTGTCGAGGCAGAGCTGGAGAATCTGGAGAAGGTGGGCGTGTTGTCTAAGGTCGACTGGAGCGAGTGGGCGACACCCATCGTTCCTGTCATGAAGAAAACGTTAAGCAATAAGTCCGGAGAGTCAAGGAAGATTCGCATCTGTGAGGATTTCAAGGTGACGGTGAACCCTGTCCTTCACACAGTACAATATCCTCTTCCAAGGATAGAAGACATCTTCGCCTCACTGTCTGGAGGGAAGCGTTTTACAAAAATTGACCTAGCACAAGCATATTTGCAGATGGAGGTTGAAAAGTCCTCTAGGAAGTATCTCACGATAAACACTCACAAAGGTCTTTACCAGTATCATCGATTGGTATTCGGAGTAGCATCGGCTCCGGCGATATGGCAAAGAGCGATGGAACAAGTCCTGCAAGGGATTCCGGGGACTCAGTGTTACTTGGACGACATCCTTGTAACAGGTGAAGATGACAGTGAACACCTTAACAACCTAGAACAGGTGCTCACTAGACTACGGGAACATGGGCTGCGAGCCAACCGCCCCAAGTGCGAATTTTTTAAGAAACAGATATCGTATTGTGGCCACGTGATTGATGAAGAGGGGTTACATAAGTCCCCTGACAAAATTGAAGCGGTTGTTAAGGCCCCAGGCGCCTGAAAATGTGTCGCAACTGAGGTCATTCCTCGGGTTGGTGAATTACTATCATAAGTTTTTGCCGAATTTGTCGACAATTCTGCATCCACTGAACGCCCTGCTACGAACGGGGGTAGCATGGAAATGGAGCGATGATTGTAAACGTGCTTTTCAGAAGAGTAAGGACTTAATCACTTCGAAGGAAGTATTGGCTCACTACAACCCAGCACTGCCAATCAGGCTGGCGTGTGATGCGTCTCCCTACGGTATTGGGCCGGTACTGTCACATAAATTCCTTGATGGTTTGGAGAGGCCGATAGCTTTTGCGTCCCGCTCGTTAACTTCTGCCGAGCGTAACTACGCCCAGATTGACAGAGAGGCCCTCAGCCTAGTGTGGGGGGGGTGAAGAAGTTCAATCACTATCTGCACGGTCAAAAATTTACTCTACTAACCGATCATCAACCTCTTGTCTCCATTTTCAACCCTCAGAAGGGCGTACCGATAATGACAGCACAACGGCTGCAGAGATGGTCCCTTTTCCTAGGGGCACACCAATATGACATTGAGTACAGGGGAACTAAACAGCATGGAAATGCTGATGGATTGTCACGTCTACTGTTGCCGACGGTGGAAGAAGACGACCTTGCAGTGGATCCAATGGAGTTATTCCACTCGACCATAGTCGAATGTCTCCCTGTGACGAATGCAAACATAGAAAAGGAAACACGGAATGACCCGACACTATCACGGGTCTATGATTTAACGGTGAAGGGATGGCCAGCACATGGCGAACCACTGCTGCCAGCATTTTCGTCAAGAAGAGAACAGCTGTCAGTGTGCAGAGGAACCTTGATGTGTGGATCCAGAGTAGTAATTCCACCTAAGTTGATGGATAGAGTGCTCAATGAGCTTCATGAGGGTCATCTGGGTGGGGTAAAAATGAAGAGCTTAGCCAGAGCGTTTGTGTGGTGGCCGGGAATCGATAGAGAAATCGAAGAGATGACCAACAGCTGTGCAGGATGCCAGAAGGTCCAAAACGCCCCACCACAAGCTCCTCTGCATCCATGGGAGTGGCCCTCATCTCCATGGCAAAGGGTGCACATTGATTTTGCTGGTCCCTTCATGGACTCGATGTTTTTAATTGCGGTGGATGCACATTCAAAGTGGCCAGAGGTAATAAAAATGTCCTCAACCACCACGGAAAAAACTATCGCAGTTTTACGAACCATATTCGCCAGGAATGGGCTGCCTGAACAGATTTGCTCTGACAATGGACCACAGTTCATGTCTGAAGAGTTCCGGAGGTTCTTAAAGAACAATGGTGTTAAGCATTACACATCTGCCCCATATCATCCAGCCACTAATGGGTTGGCCGAGAGGTTTGTCCAAACATTCAAGAAGGCTATCAAGGCAATGAGTAATGAAGATATACCCCTACAACACAAGGTGGACAACTTCTTGTTTGCCTACCGGAATGCGACACATGCGGTTACCAACCAAACTCCAGCCATGATGTTCTTCAATCGAAGACTACGATGCCGCTTGGATTTGGTTAAGCCAAACGTCCGAAGAGATGTGGAGAACAGGCAGTTTCAGAATATGAATGAAAGGCTGACCAGGAGTTTTAAGATAGGTCAACCAGTTTTGGCCCGGGACTACCGCACTGAGAAATGGCAGCCAGTACATGACAAGGACCTCTCATGTATACCATGGACGTTGGGGAGAGCATTGTAAGACGCCATGCTGACCAGATTCTAGAGTCACTGGAAAACGTCAACTCCACACCACGATCTGATACACCTGGTAATGAAATCGACGTTCCAATTGCAGCTACCGCAGAACCGGTAATATTGGAAGCAGATGAACCAAACAACGACATTGATTCCGACTCAACATTGCCAGAAGAACCTGATACTCCAAAGAGGCGTTATCCAGACAGAATTAGGAAGCCTCCTCAAAGACTGAACTTAGAATTGCTTAAACTTAACCAATGTATCTAGCAACAGTAATTGTGATTGTAATTCGTTATCATTAGTTGTTAAATGAATGTTATGTACTGTTTATCTAAAAGGGGAGGAATTGTTGTGTATGTACCTTTAAGAGAATAACTGGTCTCAGACTGCAGTACCGACAGTGACCACCCCTGTATAAAAGGCGCTAGAGAGCCTCTGTTGTTTAGATTCGTTATGGACTTCCACCAGTAAACATCTGTTTGTTTTCACTCCTGCTAGTCCGTGTCTAAATCATTCACGGACTTAACATGGCCAACATTGATCCATCAACCCACACCACTAATAAGGATTATCTGGTCGCTTATCTCATTGCTGTTTGTAGGACCTTGCTGTCTTGCAAATTGGCTGCCACATTTCCATCCAGTGACTCCATTTTAAAAGTACTTCATTGGCTGTATAACGCTTTGGAACGTGCTGAGGTTGTGAATGGTGCAATATGAATGCAAGTTCTTTTTTTTTAATTTTGCAGCCCCAGTTACCCCAAGAAGTTAGGCACTATTCTTGAAACACTACAATCCTTACAATGATGGTGCTCTCACAGTAGTGTTAGGTGGGGATTTCTAGGATTTTGACCCAGTGACGATGAATGTTAATGTTATGAATACACTCACTTTGCCCAAAGTTAAAACATTGAAAAATAAGGTTATAAAGTTCAGTGGATCACCTGAGCACATCTGCAATGCAGCTCTGCCAAGATGCAGTAACACTCCCACATCTGAGCTCTGTCATGCTACTGTTAATTTTATAGGGCACACACGAGTCCAACCAAAGACCTGAATGCCAAGGTTAAACTCAATTTCAAATGAATGCAGACTCCAACTTTGTATCAATACAAAAGTGCTGCCTTAAATTGGAATTTTTTTTTTTTGAGAGTGTAAATTCACTTACCTTTGGCTTTTTGCTGATTTTGGTTTGTGTCACATCCTCTTACTATACCCACGCTAATAAATCCATCCAGAAGAAAAGAATACAAATCACCACAGAATAAACCACTTGAGATGTGACCAATTGGTGAGTTACGTGGTGGTGTCACTCCACGATTAATTCTGGGCAAAAACATCTCTCTCAGACACGTGTTCTCTATGCATTCACTTTCATGCGTTTGAAAAGTGACCTTTGCTGCTATACGTGACATTCTCGATGACAGGTTTTCCCAGGCACTTCTCCCAAATAGTGAATATTAAAACAGGATCAGAACTTCGCAACAAGTCGTGTGATTCATAATACATTCAAACATTTATGAAATGAGAAACATGAAGAAAAGAATACTGTTTTATAAATTCGGAAGCAGTTTAGCTCCTTGGAATTCTTTACCAGGAACCATCATCTGATGTGGCTCTCTCCTCCCCCTCTTGCTCCAAATTTTCCATTAAATATTTCTTTGATGGAACTGCAGACGTGGTGATTGATCATTCATGTACATCAGTCACTTGATGCAACTTGCTACAGTTCTTTTACAAGGTGATTGAAACACTCATTAATTATTGTGTCCTAGGTTTCATGGACAACTATATTTATTGTAGCTGGACTGGGTTTGTATCCAGCCCAGACTCTTAAGCATCCTAATGGAAATAGCTCTGGGGCAGTATCAAACCAGTTCCTGGTAGAGGAGAGTACATAGCATAAAGCAAAACTGCCACAATAATTTGATATAAATTATTCTTTCTTTCTTTCTGATATCAATTGGCAGAAAAATTGAAAGATTGAGGAGAGTTGACAATCGCCGCTAGCTGCAAAAAGCAGGGGCTGAAGATGGCGTAGAGAGGGAAGAGAGATAGGGGGGAGAAATTTGGTATCGCCCCGTTTGGGGCGCAATTTTAGGCCGGGCGCAAAGTTTAGCGCCTGTCGCTAATTATCGCTTCCGATTGCAAACTTGGCTTCTATCACCCCTGGAGGTGATTGGAGCGCTAAATCAGGCGCTACACACCATTCTTAAGGCACTAACGCCGAGGAGCGAGGCGCTACCTCAGCGTGCTGGTGAAGCTCATGTGATGTCAGTTAGCAATGGAACACAGACACACTGGCTCCGGCCAATTCTTAAAGGGGAGGGTCGATCTTGCTCTCCATTCACACCCTGTTCATTGCAGCCTTAAATCTCGGCCTGGCGAGACCTATACATCAATTCTGCTGGAAAGAACAATGGAGAGGCCCAGGGAAAGAGCTGAGAGTGCAGCCCCCAGAGTCTCTTCTAAATCGATGCAAGGAAGGTCAAATCAAAATGAACCTGCAAAGTGCTGCTCAGTCACCCAAAACTCCTTCACACAGCATTGAATCTCTCCAGAAGTCTCTTTCTCTCTCTCAGAATGCGTGGTGCAAAAACGTCACTGACAAAAAAAGGCAGGAAGCGGTCGCCTTTAAATAGCGCTCCCCCAGTCGCATCCCAACTGCAAAACACTCCCCTCTACTTGACATTGCTACCGGCAGGCGGAAAAGCAGGGAGCGCCACTCAATATCCAATCCGGCGTGCTACCGGGGCATTGCACGCTCGACTGACATCACGATCTGCAGGCACAGGAGATCGTAGCGGTAGTGTTTAGCGCCGCCGCAAAATGTCTGATCAATTTCGCAAGCGGCACAAACATTAGTTTGGCGTTAGTTGCTTGGCGCTAACGGGAGGCACAAAGCAATCTAATTTTTCCCCCAGAGTGTAGTAACGGCACAGAAGGAGGCCATTCGGTCCATCGAGTCCTTGCTGGCTCTCTATAGAGCAATCCAGTCAGTCCCATTCCCCCACGGCCCTGCACATTTATTTCCCTCAAGTGCCTATCCAGTCTCCCCTTGAAAACACTGAGGGGGCTAAATTCGGTTGATTTGCACCCCCCGTTAGTGCCCAAAGAGGGCACTAATGGGGCACGAATCAACTAGCGCCTGGGCACGGCGCTGCTAATGCCTCCCACGAAATTTAGCGGGAGGTTAGCGGCAGCGTCAACTGTTAGCGCCGCATGGCGCTGCGCCGCCGGTGATGATGTCATCGCTGTGCGCAGCGATCCGGCTGTAATATTGGGTGGTGCCCCCCGATGCTATATCCGCCGGGGTCAGGGGGGCCTACCTGCGGCCAGGGCGGCACTAGTGAAAGGGGAGGTGGCGAGCGGCTTTTTTTGTTGCTGGTCGCCTGCCAGCACCTGCCCCCATTGCTGTCCCCGGCCCCCATGAAGCCTCCCCTGCGGGGTGCTGGCTGCTCACTGTGAGCCCGTCACTCTGAGTGCCGGGCTCGCTTGCCGGCACTCCCGATCCCTGGTGGTCCAGCTGGGCGCCGGGACGCACTGCGCCAGGCCCCTCCCCTTTAATAAGGGGAGGAAGGCCTGCAGTACCGTGGCGCAACAGTGGCTCGCAGTGCCCCAAGAGGGACGTGGGGCACTTCCAGTAGCGCCCCTCCTCCCTCTCAGGGCACTACCTGGGAAAATCGGCCACGGGGGCGCTAACTTTTTCCAGGTGCTCAAACTGCCGCCCCGGCGAAGGTAGCGCCCCCCCCCCCCATTTTTACCGAGTGTCTCCGCTTCCACCACTTCCGTCGGCAGCGAGTTCCAGGTCATCACCACTCGCTGCATAAAAAAGTTTTTCCTCAGATCCCCCCTGTATGTCTTGCTCAAAACTTTAAATCTCTGTCCCCAAGTCCTAATACCATCAACTAGCGGGAACACCCTTTCCCCGTCTAGCCTATCCAAACCCGTCATAATCTTGTACACCTCTATCAAATCACCCCTCAACCTCCTTTGCTCTAATGAAAACAAATCCAGCTTCTCCAACCTGTCCTTGTAACTAAGTTCCCCCATCCCTGGAACCATTCTGTAAATCTCCTCTGCACCCTCTCAAGGGGCTCGGAGTTCACATCCTTCCTAAGGTGTGGTGGCCAGAACTGGACGCAATACTCCAGTTATGGCTTAACCAGAGGTTTATAAAGGTTCAGCATAACTTCACTACTTTTGTACTCAATACCTCTATTTATGAAGCCCAAGATCCCATATGCTTTGCTAACCAATCTCTCAAGATGTCCTGCCACCTTCAGGGAACTATGCACATTAACTCCCAGGTCCCTCTCTCTCTGCACATGCTTTAAAACTGTGCCATTAAGTGTATATTGCCTCTCCCTGTTCCTTCTACCAAAATGCATCACCTCACAACTTCTCTGTATTAAATTCCATCTGCCACTTGTCTGCCCATTCTGCTAGCCTTTCTATGTCCTGTTACAGTCGATTGGTATCATCACTGTTTGCCACACCCCCAAGTTTGGGGTCATTGGCAAATTTAGACATTTTACTCTCTATTCCAATATCCAGGTCATTTATATATATCAAAAAAAAGCAGTGGTCCCAGCACAGACCCTTGGGGAACACCACTGTCTACCATCCTCCAGTCTGACAGCCATTTACCACAACTTGCAGTTTTCTGTCCTTAAGCCCATTCTTTATCCAAGTTGCCACTGACCCATCTATTCTTTGAGCCTCAATTTTGTTAAACAGCCTTCTATGTGGTACTTTGTCAAATACCTTCCTAAAATCCTTGGAATGGAAAGGGGAGGAGAGGAGAGAGGGGGGGAGGAGAGAGAGGGGGGAAGGAGAGGGTAAGGAGAGAGAGAGAGAGAGAGGAAGGAGAGAGAGAGAGGGGGGAAGGAGAGAGAGAGGGGAAGGAGAGAGAGAGGGGAAGGAGAGAGAGGGGAAGGAGAGAGAGAAAGAGGGGAAGGAGAGAGAGGGGAAGGAGAGAGAGAGATGGGAAGGAGAGAGATGGGAAGGAGAGAGAGGGGAAGGAGAGAGAGAGGGGAAGGAGAGAGAGAGGGGGGAAGGAGAGAGAGAGGGGGGCATGGAGCGAGAGAGAGAGAGAGGGGGGGAGGAGAGAGAGGGGGGAAGGAGAGAGAGGGGGGAAGGAGAGGGTAAGGAGAGAGAGAGAGAGAGAGAGGAAGGAGAGAGAGAGAGGGGGGGAAGGAGAGAGAGAGGGGAAGGAGAGAGAGAGGGGAAGGAGAGAGAGGGGAAGGAGAGAGAGAAAGAGGGGAAGGAGAGAGAGAAAGAGGGGAAGGAGAGAGAGGGGAAGGAGAGAGAGGGGAAGGGGAAGGAGAGAGATGGGAAGGAGAGAGAGGGGAAGGAGAGAGAGGGGAAGGAGAGAGAGAGGGGGGAAGGAGAGAGAGAGGGGGGAAGGAGAGAGAGAGGGGGGAAGGAGAGAGAGAGGGGGGAAGGGGAGAGAGAGGGGGGAAGGAGAGAGAGAGGGGGAAGGAGAGAGAGAGAGGGGAAGGAGAGAGAGAGAGAGCGGAAGTGTAAAGTCTGTGGGTTGTTTAGTTAATTAATACACAGACTACCAGAGTAACTTAAAACAGGACTTTACTATTCGAAGGTCAGGGCGAATCTGCCCAATAAATCCTGACACAACACTTATATACTGGTGTGGTCACCGTCGGTATTACAGTATACAGAAGCCAAACAAAGTAGTGCCACACCTAAAATAGTTCTCTTAAAGGTGAACGGTTACATACAATAGTTCTCTTAAAGGTAGACGGGTACATACACTACAGGAAGGAGAGAGGGGAAGGAGAGAGAGAGGGGAAGGAGAGAGTGAGGGGAGGGAGAGAGAGAGAGAGAGAGGGGAGGGCGGGAGAGAGCGAGGGGAGGGCGGGAGAGAGCGAGGGGAGGGCGGGAGAGAGCGAGGGGAGGGCGGGAGAGAGCGAGGGGAGGGCGGGAGAGAGAGGGGAGGGCGGGAGAGAGAGAGGGGAGGGCGGGAGAGAGAGGGGAGGGCGGGAGAGAGAGAAGGGTAGGGCGGGAGAGAGAGGGGAGGGCGGGAGAGAGAGAGGGGAGGGCGGGAGAGAGAGAGGGGAGGGCGGGAGAGAGAGAGGGGAGGGCGGGAGAGAGAGAGGGGAGGGCGGGAGAGAGAGGGGAGGGCGGGAGAGAGAGAAGGGAGGGCGGGAGAGAGAGAAGGGAGGGCGGGAGAGAGAGGGGAGGGCGGGAGAGAGAGGGGAGGGCGGGAGAGAGAGAGGGGAGGGCGGGAGAGAGGGGAGGGCGGGAGAGAGAGGGGAGGGCGGGAGAGAGAGAGGGGAGGGCGGGAGAGAGAGAGGGGAGGGCGGGAGAGAGAGAGGGGAGGGCGGGAGAGAGAGAGGGGAGGGCGGGAGAGAGAGAAGGGAGGGCGGGAGAGAGAGAGGGGAGGGCGGGAGAGAGAGGGGAGGGCAGGAGAGAGAGGGGGGAGGGCGGGAGAGAGAGGGGAGGGTGGGAGAGAGAGGGGAGGGCGGGAGAGAAAGGGGAGGGCGGGAGAGAGCGAGGGGAGGGCGGGAGAGAGAGAGGGGAGGGCAGGAGAGAGAGGGGAGGGCGGGAGAGAGAGAGGGGAGGGCGGAAGAGAGAGAGGGGAGGGCGGGAGAGAGAGAGGGGAGGGCGGGAGAGAGAGAAGGGAGGGCGGGAGAGAGAGAGGGGAGGGCGGGAGAGAGAGAGGGGAGGGCGGGAGAGAGAGGGGAGGGCGGGAGAGAGAGGGGAGGGCGGGAGAGAGAGGGGAGGGCGGGAGAGAGCGAGGGGAGGGCGGGAGAGAGCGAGGGGAGGGCGGGAGAGAGAGAGGGGAGGGCGGGAGAGAGAGAGGGGAGGGCGGGAGAGAGCGAGGGGAGGGCGGGAGAGAGAGAGGGGAGGGCGGGAGAGAGAGGGGAGGGCGGGAGAGAGAGAGGGGAGGGCGGGAGAGAGAGGAGGGAAGGGCGGGAGAGAGAGGGGAGGGCGGGAGAGAGAGAGGGGAGGGCGGGAGAGAGAGGAGGGAAGGGCGGGAGAGGGAGGGGAGGGCGGGAGAGAGAGGGGAGGGCGGGAGAGAGAGGGGAGGGCGGGAGAGCGAGGGGAGGGCGGGAGAGAGAGAGGGGAGGGCGGGAGAGAGAGAGGGGAGGGCGGGAGAGAGAGGGGAGGGCGGGAGAGAGAGAGGGGAGGGCGGGAGAGCGAGGGGAGGGCGGGAGAGCGAGGGGAGGGCGGGAGAGAGAGGGGAGGGCGGGAGAGAGAGGGGAGGGCGGGAGAGAGAGGGTAGGGCGGGAGAGCGAGGGGAGGGCGGGAGAGAGAGAGGGGAGGGCGAGAGAGAGAGGGGAGGGCGGGAGAGCGAGGGGAGGGCGGGAGAGAGAGAGGGGAGGGCGGGAGAGAGAGGGGAGGGCGGGAGAGAGAGGGGAGGGCGGGAGAGAGAGAGGGGAGGGCGGGAGAGCGAGGGGAGGGCGGGAGAGCGAGGGGAGGGCGGGAGAGCGAGGGGAGGGCGGGAGAGCGAGGGGAGGGCGGGAGAGAGAGGGGAGGGCGGGAGAGAGAGGGGAAGGTGGGAGTGAGAGAGGGGAGGGCGGGAGAGAGAGAGGGGAGGGCGGGAGAGCGAGGGGAGGGCGGGAGAGAGAGAGGGGAGGGGGAACGAAGGGGGTGAGAGGAGAGCAGGGAAGAGGAGAGCGGGGAAGAGGAGAGCGGGGAAAGAGGAGAGCGGGGAAGAGGAGAGCGGGGAAAGAGGAGAGCGGGGAAAGAGAGATGGCAGAGCGGGCGGGGCAGGGCCGGGAGTGTGGGGCAGGGCCGAGAATGTGAGGGGGAGGGTAGAGAGAGCGAGATGGGGGCCAGAGAGTAGCAGGGGGCAGAGAGTACCAGGGAGGGGTAGAGAGAGGAGGAGAGAGAGGGGGTAGTGAGAGAGGAGGGGGAGAGAGGGGGAGAGGAGGGGGAGAGAGAGAGAGAGTGAGAGGAGGGGAGAGAGAAAAGTAGGGAGAGAGAAAAGAGGGCGGGAGAGAGAAAAGAGGGGGAGAGAGAGAAAGTGTGAGAGAGGAGGAGGAGAGAGGGAGAGGAGGGAGGGGTAGAGAGAGAAGGAGGAGAGAGAGGGGGGAATGAGAGAGGAGGAGGAGGAGAGAGAGAGGGCAGTTAGTAAACTAAACAATATTTTTGATAATTTGGCAACAATAGCAAACTTGAAAGCTCGCAAGAACAAACCCAAAACAAAAAACTATGAAAAATGGTTTGACCATGATTGCCATAACATGAGGAAAAAACTTAGAAAACTATCAAACCAAAAACACAGACATCCAGAAAACGAGGAATTACGCCTTACTTATTGTCAGACGCTAACACAATACAGAAACACACTCAGGACCAAAAAAGAGCAATTTATTAAGAATACACTCAGCTCCATGGAGGAATCCATTGAGTCGAATTGTTTCTGGGACAACTTGAAAACACTACACAAAAAACAACACGACGATTTGTCCATTCAAAATGGGGACACATGGGTAAACCACTTTGAAAAATTATACCAGAAAAACACACTAGGACCAGAGCAACACCAAATACGCAAAAAACTTGAAAAGCATGACGGTTTATTCCTGAAACTTATCGAAAGCGGGGTAGGAGGGAAAACATATGATGTAATTAAATCAATGTATACAAACAATAAATGTGCAGTTAAAATTGGAGACAAACAAACAAAATACTTCCCACAGGGGCGGGGGGTGACGCAGGGCTCGCCAATCTCACCGACACTCTTTAATATTTACATTAATGGATTGGCAAAACTACTTGAACAATCTACAGCACCCGGCCTCACCCTATATGAATCCAAGGTTAAATTCCTCCTCTATGCCGACGACCTGGTTCTGCTGTCACCAACTAAGGAGGGTCTACAGCAGAACCTGGACCTGCTGGAGTCGTACTGCCAGACTTGGGCCCTGACAATAAATCCCCAAAAAACCAAAGTCCTTGTGTTCCAGCAAAGATCCAAACAACATGGACCCACAATAAATTTCACAGTAGGAACAACCAAAATTGAACAAACCACTCACTACACATACTTGGGCTTAAAAATCAGTTCTACGGGAAACTTCAAACTGGCTGTGAATGAACTGAAAGAGAAAGCAAGAAGGGCTTTCTATGCCATCAAAAAATCAATCCAAATAGAAATCCCAATTAGCATTTGGCTCAAAATTTTCAAATCAGTAATTGAACCAATTGCACTCTGTGGCAGTGAGGTCTGGGGACCACTAACACAACAAGATTTTGCAAAATGGGACAAACACCCAATTGAGATCCTACATGCGGAATTCTGTAAAAGTATCCTCCGGACTCAAAGGAAAACAGTAAACAACGCATGCAGGGCGGAACTAGGCCAATACCCATTAATAATCACTATCCAAAAAAGAGCCACCAAATGTTGGAATCACCTACAAATGAGCAACCCCCAATGCTATCACTACGACGCCCTGAAATGCCAAGAGCTGACCATAAAGAAGAATACCCTCAGTCAACTAGTCCTGGGACTCAATAAAGTAACTAATAACAATACTGACAATAACCAGCCCCAGGACAGTGACAGGGTAACACAAAGAATTCGACCCAACACAATCGTCGCTAAGCAAGAGGAAAAATATCTGTCATATTGGGCAGAAACAACAAAAACCCAAAGCAAACTCAATTGCTACTTGGCCCTCAATTCAGAAATCTGAATGACAACCAAAAACTCCCATTCCTACTGGGGGAGGAGAGAAGCTGTGTAACACTGGCGGCACACTATGTTACAGCTTGCCATGAACAGAGGGACAACCAGTAAACTAAGACAAGAGTATATATAAACAAGGCGAAAATATATTTATAAACTCAGGGATATACCTGTTTATACACTGTATGAATGGAACCGCGTTTATGTGTTCAACCATAAATGTATTTTGATGCTTTGGCAACATAAGATGTACCTTATCATGCCAATAAAGCGATTTGTATTGTATTGTATTGTATTGTATTGAGAGGAGGGTGAGAGAGTGGAGGGGAGAGAGAGAGAGGAGGTGAGAGAGAGAGAGAGGGGAGGGAGAGAGAGATAGAGGGGAAGGAGAGAGAGAGAGAGGGGAAGGAGAGAGAGAGCGGGTAAGGAGAGAGAGAGGGGGAAGGAGAAAGAGAGAGAGGGGAGGGAGGGGAGAGAAGGGGCGGGAGGGGAGGAGGCGAGAGGTGAGAGAGGAGGGGTGAGAGAAAGGAAGGAGTGAGAGGAGGGGTGAGAGAGAGAAAGGGGAGAGAGGAAGGAGAGAGGAGAAGGGGAGGGCGAGGGCGGGCGAGGGCGAGGATGGGTAGAGAGGAAAGAGGGAGAGGAGAGAGAGAGGGGAGGGCGGGAGAGAGAGAGGGGACTGCATACAGTTTTGGTGTCCATACTTAAGAAAGGACATACTTGCTCTCGAGTCAGTACAAAGAAGGTTCACTCGGTTAATCCCGGGGATGAGGGGGTGGTCACATGAGGAGAGGTTGAGTAGATTGGGACTCTACTCATTGGAGTTCAGAAGAATGTGAGGCGATCTTATTGAAACATATAAGATTGTGAAGAGGCTTGATCGGGTGGATGCGGTGAGGATGCTCCCAATGATGGGTGAAACTAGAACTAGGGGGCATAATCTTAGAATAAAGGGCTGCTCTTTCAAAACTGAGATGAGGAGAAACTTCTTCACTCAGAGGGTGGTAGGTTTGTGGAATTTGCTGCCCCAGAAAGCTGTGGAAGCTACATCATTAAATAAATTTAAAACAGAACTAGATAGTTTCCTAGAAGTAAAGGGAATTAAGGGTTACGGGGAGCGGGCAGGAAATTGGACATGAGTCTAGGTTCGGAATGGTCATGGCCCTGTGGGTAGTGGAGTGGGCCCAGGGGCCGTGTAGCCTGGTTCTGCTCCTACTGTGTTCTAATTCTGTGTTAGATTTCAGGAGATGGTTTTATTCCTGTTCCTGGCTGGGGTGGAGATCGCCTTTACAGAAGGTAAGTACTGTAGAAAATATAGGGACAGAGTGATCTCCTGGACGAGTTTCGATCGCCTAGATGGGTCGGAGAGGAATTTCCCAGATTTTTTTCTCCCAAATTGGCCATTGGGTCTTTCATCTGGTTTTTCGCCTCTCCCGGGAGATCACATGGGCTCAGGTGGATGGAGAGTGATAGAAGATTTGAGGTTAGGATCAGATCAGCCATGATCTTATTGAATGGTGGAGCAGGCTCGAGGGGCCGATTGGCCTACTCCTGCTCCTATTTCTTATGTTCTTATGTTCTTATGAAAGAGGGAGAGGAAAGAGAGGAAAGAGGGAGAAGGAGAGAGGGAGAAGGAGAGAGGGAGAGAGAGAGAGAGGGAGAGAGAGAGAGAGGGGAGAGAGAGGGAGCGGGGAGAGAGAGAGAGCAGGGAGAGACAGAGACAGCGGAGAGAGAGAGAGAGACGGGAGAGAGGGAGAGACGGGGGAGAGGGAGAGACGGGGAGAGGGAGAGACGGGGAGAGGGAGAGACGGGGGAGAGGGAGAGACGGGGAGAGGGAGAGACGGGGGAGAGGGAGAGACGGGGGAGAGGGAGAGACGGGGAGAGGGAGAGACGGGGGAGAGGGAGAGACGGGGGAGAGGGAGAGACGGGGGAGAGGGAGAGACGGGGGAGAGGGAGAGACGGGGGAGAGGGAGAGACGGGGGAGAGGGAGAGACGGGGAGAGGGAGAGACGGGGAGAGGGAGAGACGGGGAGAGGGAGAGACGGGAGAGAGGGAGAGACGGGGGAGAGGGAGACGGGGGAGAGGGAGAGACGGGGAGAGGGAGAGACGGGGGAGAGGGAGATGGGGAAGAGGGAGACGGGGGAGAGGGAGAGACGGGGAGAGGGAGAGACGGGAGAGAGGGAGAGACGGGGGAGAGGGAGACGGGGGAGAGGGAGAGACGGGGGAGAGGGAGAGACGGGGAGAGGGAGAGACGGGGGAGAGGGAGACGGGGAGAGGGAGAGACGGGGGAGAGGGAGAGACGGGGGAGAGGGAGAGACGGGGGAGAGGGAGAGACGGGGAGAGGGAGAGACGGGAGAGAGGGAGAGACAGGGAGAGGGAGAGACGGGGGAGAGGGAGACGGGGGAGAGGGAGAGACGGGGGAGAGAGGGAGAGACGGGGAGAGGGAGAGACGGGGGAGAGGGAGACGGGGGAGAGGGAGACGGGGAGAGGGAGACGGGGAGAGGAAGGGCGAGGGAGAGGAAGGGCGAGGGAGAGGAAGGGCGAGGGAGAGGAAGGGCGAGGGAGAGGAAGGGCGAGGGAGAGGAAGGGCGAGGGAGAGGAAGGGCGAGGGAAAGGAAGGGCGAGGGAGAGGAAGGGCGAGCGAGTGGAAGGGCGAGGGAGTGGAAGGGCGAGGGATGGAAGGGCGAGGGATGGAAGGGCGAGGGATGGAAGGGCGATGGAGAGGAAGGGATAGGGAGAGGAAGGGCGAGGGAGTGGAAGGGCGAGGGAGTGGAAGGGTGAGGGATGGAAGGGCGAGGGATGGAAGGGCGAGGGATGGAAGGGCGAGGGAGAGGAAGGGATAGGGAGAGGAAGGGCGAGGGCGAGTATAGTAATCTGGGATGTTATGATCAAGGTTATCCACCAGGTGGCACTGCTGTTAGTTAAGGTCAGCAAGCTGGAATGCAAGGATGTCGGCCTGCATGTTTGCTACACAGTCGTTAATAAAGTACACAAACGAATTCTACTATCTCGCCTCTTCGAGCTCCTTGTTTCACTACATGGAGTTATCACATTTGGTGACGAGGTAAAAGGACACTGCATGAAGAAGTGAAGTCTGCCGGGACTTTTATAGAACAAACTCACGAGCTAAAGTTAGCTACAAGTTGGACGGGAGCATGGCTGCCACGGTAGGAATGGTCTCCGCTTTTGATATTCAAGCACAAACCTGGGAGGAATACTGTGACGTGTTGGGTTATTTCTTCGAAGCAAATGAAATAAATGATGCTGGAAAAATGAAAGCCATTCTGCTTAGTTCAGTGGGAAGCTAAACCTACAGTTTGATGAAGAATCTGCTCAGTCCTGAAAAGCCTGGAGACAAATCAATTGTTGAATTAGTGGCCTTGCTAAATGAACATTTCCACCCTAAGCCCAGTGAGATTGTACAGCGGTTCAAATTTAATTCAAGGAACAGAAAAGAGGAAGAGAGTGTAATGGACTATGTAGCGGTGTTGCATAAATTAGCACAAGATTGCAATTATGGGAACAACCTGAAGGAAATGCTGAGAGATAGGTTAGCTTGCGGAATAATGGATGACCGAATGCAGCGTAGATTATTATCTGAGACTGGGCTTACTTATGAAAAAGCATTGGAACTTGCTCAAGCCATAGAGACAGCGAACCGAGGTGTAAAAGAAATACAGGGTTCTGACAGGGCTAATGCTAAGCAAGTCGCAGGTCAGGTTATTGTGCACAAGTTAAACTTGCATCAGAAACCACAACGTGAGCATGTGAAGGTATGTTATAGATGCAAGGGTGATCACCTGGCGAGTGAATGCCGGTTTCTGGAGGAAAAGTGCCAGAAGTGTGGGAAACAAGGACACATTAAACGAGCATGCAGGGCAAAATCACCTGTGGAGGAATCCAAACCAAAAGGGGGAGGAAAGCAAAACCAAGGAAGAGAAGTGAAAAAACATGGAGCACACCACATCAGCGGGGAAGCTGAGGAAGAAGAGAACATGTTCATAATGTATAACATGTTAGAGAACATTCCAAAAGTGGCTCCTATCACATTGCAACTGACAGTAAATGACTCGAAGGTGAACTTTGAAGTTGATACAGGGTGCGGTGTAACCATAATGAACAGGGCAGAGTACTCAAAATTGTGGAACCGCGCAAAAGTTCCAGAGTTAAAGTCTTGCTCCCTGTAAACATATACAGGTGAACGAGTAGCGACATTAGGTACAGCTAATGTAACTGTGCAACACAGGGACACAGTGGAACAGCTACCTGTAGTTATGGTATCGGGTACCGGACCAAACCTGTTAGGTCGGGGCTGGATAAAAGAACTTAAATTAGACTGGGGAGCAGTAAATCAAATAGATGAGGGCAAAAAGTTGACTTTGCAAGAAGTGTTGAGTGAACATGAGAATGAGTTCAAGGAGGAACTTGGCACATTTAATGGCCCCCCAGCTAAGATTTATGTAGACAAGGAAGCACCACCAAGGTTTTTTAAACAACGACCTGTGCCTTATGCCATGAAACCAAAGGTAGAGGGTGAGCTTGAATGTCTATTGAGAGAGAACATACTGGAACCAGTGAAATGTTCAGAGTGGGCAGCTCCCATAGTACCTGTTCTAAAACCGGACAATTCGGTAAGGCTCTGTGGAGATTATCAATTGACAGTCAATCGGGTGTCCAAACTAGAGCAGTATCCTATTCCCAAAACAAAGGATCTCTTTGCAAACCTGGCTGGAGGAAAAAAATTCACAAAGTTGGATATGAGTCATGCATACTTGCAGATTACACTGGATGACGAATCAAAGTAGTATGTTACCATAAATACACTCAAGGGCTTGTTTACATATAACCGCTTACCGTTTGGTGTCTCATCTAGTCCAGCTATCTTCCAGAGGACAATCGAAGGTGTACTGCAAGGGATTCCACATGTTTCCATCTATCTGGATGACATTCTGGTGACGGGAAGAACTGACCAGGAGCATCTGAGCACTCTGAGCGAGGTACTTCAGAGATTGGAGAGGGCAGGGTTACGGCTCAAGAGGAGTAAGTGCACTTTCCTGGGGAATGAGGCAGTGTTCCTGGGACACAGAGTGGACGCCACCAGGCTCCATCCAATCAAGGAGAAGGTACAAGCACTGCAGGACGCCCCTGCTCCTGCCAATGTGGCTGAGTTAAAAGCTTACCTGGGACTGCTGAACTATTATAACAGGTTTTTACCAAACTTGTCAACTGTGTTAGCACCTCTTCACAAACTACTGTGCAAGGAGACACAGTGGCAGTGGGGAGAGGAGCAGGGGGTTTCATTTGAACAGTCCAAGAAACTGATGCTGTCGGCGGATGTGCTGGTTCACTACAATGAAGAGAAAGACATCATTCTCTCTTGTGACGCTTCACCTTACGGGGTGCGGGCAGTTCTTTCACACCGCATGGAAGATGGAACTGAAAGACCAATAGGGTTTATGTCCCGAACTCTAACACCAGCAGAAAAAAACTATTCCCAGTTAGACAAAGAGGGGTTAGCAGTAATATTTGGGTTACAGAGGTTCCACAAGTACATATATGGCAGGAAGTTCACCATATGCACTGATCATAAATCTCTTCTCTCTCTTTTCAATGAAATGAAAGCAGTTCCACAGATGGTGTCACCCCGGATCCAGAGGTGGGCAGCGACGTTGAGGGCATATGAGTATGTCATTGTCTACAAGGCGGGCATGTACCATGGGAACGCAGATGCCTTGAGCCATCTTCCACTGCCAGGCACACCTATCCTTGCAGCTCCAGAGGACAGAGTTTTGATGTTGGAGGACACTGACACGGCACTTGTGACTGCAGAGCAAGTAAGAACATGGGCAGGTAAAGATCCAGGACTGTCTAGAGTTTGAGAATATGTGGTGAGGGGATGCCCACAGCATCCGGAAGGGACTGACTTCACACCCTACAGTGTCAGGAAGACAGAGCTGAGTGTGCAGGATGGTTGCGTGTTGTGGGGAGCATGAGTGATTATTCCATAGCCGGCACGACAGTCTATCCTAGAGCAACTACATCAGTGTCATCCTGGGGTCTCGCATATGAAAGCCTTGGCTAGGAGTTACTTGTGGTGGCCAAAGCTAGATGTGGAGATAGAAAATCTAGTCAAGACATGCAGCACTTGTCAGGTACACAGGAAGGCACCAGCAGCGGCTCCTCTCCATCCCTGGGAGTGGCCGGATAAACCATGGAAAAGATTGCACTTAGAATATGCGGGTCCATTCATGGGGAAGATGTTCCTCATAATCATTGATGCACATTCCAAATGGATGGATGTTTATCCTGTTAATTCTGCTTCCTCCACTACTACTATAGACTGCCTGCGTCAGAGTTTCAGTAATCAAGGGCGACTGGAGATCGTGGTAAGTGACAATGCCACTTGTTTTGTGAGAACAGAGACAAAAGAGTTCATGAGAAACAATGGCATAGTGCAGGTGACCTTGGCTCCATTTCATCCGTCCTCAAATGGACTTGCGGAGAGAGCCGTACAAACATTTAAAGAGATGATGAAAAAAAGTGCAGAAGGGAGTTTAGCAGCCAAAGTGTCACGGGTTCTGTTCAGCTACAGAATAACACCTCAATCCACCACAGGACTCTCTCCTGCTGAGATGTTATTAGGTCGTAGACTACGCTCCACTCTTGACCTTGTCCACCCAGACCTAAAAAGGAAAATGGAAAACAGACAAAACAAACAAAAAGAGAACCATGACAAAAGAACAAAGAGCCGAAGTTTTGGAGAAAGAGATGCGGTCCTTACCAGGAATTTCAGTTATGGACCAAAGTGGATTCCTGGCTTCATAGACTCAATGACAGGTCCAGTATCATACAAGGTGAGGGTGGGAGATGGTAGGGTAGTATGCAGACATGTCGATCAGATACTTACCAGACAAAGGGAAATGGAAATCGAGGTACCAGATGCAATGGTTGAGGACAGGTTTGCCCCCAGTTATCCAAGTGCATCTGTGGTGCCACCACCATGGACAGAGACAATTCCATAGGAACCCATTCATCAAGAGGAAACCATCATTGCAGAGTCAGATACTCTGAGCACTGCTCAGGAGCAGCTGGTGGCTTCACAACAAACAAGCAGGGGCTTTACTGTTAGACGTTCACAAAGGCCTCGCAAGCCACCAGAGAGATTGGTACAGACCTGTTAGATTCATCAAGTATTGAACATAGTGAATGGAGACTTCTTATGTGACCCTTAAGAATGGGTGTTTGTTAAGAAATTCATACTGAAATCTTAAGGGGGGAGGAATATAGTAATCTGGGATGTTATGATTAAGGTAATCCACCAGGTGGTGCTGTAGCGGGTGCTGCCGTTAGTTAAGGTCAGCAAGCTGGAATGCAAGGATGCAGGCCTGTATGTTTGCTACGCAGTTGTTAATAAAGTACACAAACTAATTCTACTATCTCACCTCTTCGAGTTCCTTGTTTCACGACATGGAGTTATCACAGCGAGGAAGGGAGAGGGCGAGGGGGAGGGAAAGGGGAGAGAGAGGGGAGGGAGGGGAGAGAAGGGAGGAGGCGAGAGGAGTGAGAGAGAGGGGGGAGTGAGAGAGAGGAAGGAGAGAGAGAGAGGCGAGAGAGGGGAGAGAGGGGAGAGTAGGCGGGGCAGGGGAGAGAAGACGGGGCAGGGCCGAGAGCGTGGGGAGAGGAGGAGGGAGAGGAAGGGAAGAGAGGAAGGGGAGAGAGGAAGGGGAGAGAGGAATGAGAGAGAGGAAGGGGAGAGAGGGGGGAGAGAGAGAGAGAGAGGGGAGAGAGAGAGGGGGGGAGAGAGAGAGGGGGGGGAGAGAGAGAGAGGGGGGGAGATAGAGAGTGGGGAGGGAGAGAGAGTGGGGGAGGGAGGGGAGAGAAGGGAGGAGGCGAGAGGAGTGAGAGAGGGGGGGAGTGAGAGGAAGGAGAGAGAGCGAGGCGAGAGGGGAGAGTAGGCAGGGCCGGGCCGAGAGCGCGGGGAGAGGAGGAAGGGGTAGAGGGGGGGAGTGTGTGAGAGAGAGGGGGGGGAGTGTGTGAGAGAGAGGGGGGAGTGTGTGAGAGAGAGGGGGGAGTGTTACAGCTTGCCATAAACAGAGGGACAACCACTAAATATAAGAAAAGAGTATATATAAATTGTATGAAAGTATATTTATACACTCAGGGATATATCTGTTTATACGCTGTATGGATAGATCTGTATTTTTGTGTACAAACATGAATGTTTTTCGATGCTTTGGCAACATAAGATGTAACTTGTCATGCCAATAAAGCGATTTGAATTGAATTGAATTGAATTGAATTGAGAGAGGAGGGGGAAGTGAGAGAGGAGGGGGAGAGAGAGAGGGTGAGAGGAGGGTGAGAGAAAGAGAGGAGGAGAGAGAGAGGAGGGGAGAGAGAGAGAGGAGGGGAGAGAGAGAGAGGAGGGGAGAGAGAGGGTGAGAGAGAGAGGTGGGAGAGAGCGAGGGGAGGATAGCAAACTGAGAAAAACCTTAACAAGGTACAGACTTAGTGAACATAGCCTGGCGATCGAAAAAGGCAGACACAGACAGACCCGGCTGCCAAGAGAGGACAGGATATGCTCTCACTGCAGTCAGGGAGTGGTGGAGACAGAGATGCACTTCCTCACAGCTTGTGGAAAATATCAGGGCATCAGGGAGAATTTCTACCAAAAATTCTCACAAATATGCCCTGAATTCAGAAATTTGAATGACGACCAAAAACTCCCATACCTACTAGGGGAACAGAGAAACTGTGTAACCTTAGCGGCACACTATGTTACAGCTTGCCATAAACAGAGGGACAACCAGTAAACCTAAGAAAAGAGTATATACAAATTATACGAATGTATATTTATACACTCAGGGATATATCTGTTTATACACTGTATGAATAGATCTGCGTTTATGTGTTCAACCATAAATGTTTTTCGATGCTTTGGCAACATAAGATGTACCTTATCATGCCAATAAAGCGATCTGAATTGAATTGAAAATTGAGAGAGTGTTGGGGGGAGGGAGAGAGGGGGGAGAGAGAGAGGGGAGGGAGGGGAGAGAAGGGGCAAGAGGGGAGGAGGCGAGAGGAGAGAGATAGAGGGGGAAGGAGAGAGGAGGAAGGAGAGAGGAGGAAGGAGAGAGGAGGAAGGAGAGGGAGGGAGGAAGGGGAGAGAGGGAGGGTAAAGAGGAATGAGAGAGAGGGGGGAGGTGAGAGTGGAGGGGGGAGGTGAGAGTGGAGGGGGAGGTGAGAGTGGAGGGGGAGGTGAGAGTGGAGGGGGAGGTGAGAGTGGAGGGGGGAGTGAGAGTGGAGGGGGAAGTGAGAGTGGAGGGGCGAGGTGAGAGTGGAGGGGGGAAGTGAGAGCAGAGGGGGGAGTGAGAGTGGAGGGGGGAGTGAGAGTGGAGGGGGAAGTGAGAGTGGAGGGGGGAGTGAGAGTGGAGGGGGGAGGTGAGAGTGGAGGGGGGAAGTGAGAGTGGAGGGGGGAGGTGAGAGTGGAGGGGGAGGTGAGAGTGGAGGGGGGAGTGAGAGTGGAGGGGGGAGTGAGAGTGGAGGGGGGAAGTGAGAGTGGAGGGGGGAGGTGAGAGTGGAGGGGGGAGGTGAGAGTGGAGGGGGGAGTGAGAGTGGAGGGGGGAGTGGGAGTGGAGGGGGAAGTGAGAGTGGAGGGGGGAGGTGAGAGTGGAGGGGGGAGTGAGAGTGGAGGGGGGAGTGAGAGTGGAGGGGGGAGTGAGAGTGGAGGGGGGAGTGAGAGTGGAGGGGGGAGTGAGAGTGGAGGGTGTGGTGTATGTAACCGTTCCACCTTTAAGAGAACTATTTTAAGAGATGCACTACTTTATCTTGGCTGCTGTATACTGTAATACCGGTGGTGACCACACCGGTATATAAGTGCTGTGTAATGATTTATTGGGCAGTTCCGCCCTGACCTTCGACTAGTAAAGACCTGTTAAATTTACTCTTGTGGTCTGTGTAGTAATTCTCAATTGATATACCTATCAATTCGTCCAATAAAAGCGACGAGTTAGGAACGTAACTTAAGGTTTTTATTGACTAAATAACAGAGCCCACCCTCGTGGGTGATCGGGTCCAACAAGGAGGAATACCAGCCAGTCGACTACCTTTATACCTGGGCAGGTAGGTGGAGCCATGGGCGGAGTCGGAGGTGGTCAGCCCAGGTATAACAGCGCGACAAGAGGCGACCTCGTATCGTGATACAACAGTGATAACGGTGATAACAATACAACAGTGATAACTATAGTGTAACGATAAAAGTGGTTTACCACATTCACCCCTTGTTTAGATTTGAGTCCGGCGGGGTGAAGTGTACTACCAGTTCTGGTATGTCAGTCTGTCCGCAGGCCTCGTAAGCCTCTCCGATCGTCGCAGCGGCGGTGCTGCATTATCCGGTGTTAGTGCTGGTGTCTGCGTGGTCGGCGAAGGCTCGTGGGGTTCCGGCATGCCGTCTACCTGGGCTGGAATTGGGGGGGTGGTGGGGGGGGGTAAAGGTGGTGTCTCCGGAGTGCCCGAGGGTGCGAGGTCTCGTAAGGAGACAGTGTCCTCCCGCCCGTCTGGGTAAGCCACGTAGGCGTACTGGGGGTTGGCGTGCAGGAGGTTCACCCTCTCGACCAGGGGGTCTGTTTTATGGGCCCTCACGTGCTTTCGCAGCAAGACGGGCCCCGGAGAGGTCAGCCAGGTTGGTAGAGTGGTTCCCGTAGTCGACTTCCTGGGGAAAACAAACATTCGTTCATGGGGGGTGGCGTTAACGGCAGTGCAAAGTAGTGACCGGATGGAGTGCAGCGCTGTCGGGAGGACTTCCTGCCAGCGGGAGGTTGGGAGGCCCTTAGACTTTAAGGCTAAGAGGACGGCCTTCCATACCGTCGCGTTCTCTCTTTCCACCTGGCCGTTCCCTCGGGGGTTGTAGCTGGTGGTCCTACTTGCTGCAATACCTCTCGCTAGTAGGAACTGACGGAGTTCCTCGCTCATGAAAGAGGAGCCCCGGTCACTATGTATATAGTTTGGGAACCCGAACAAGGCGAAGAGGTCGTTCAGGCATTTAATGACCGTGGTACTGGTCATGTCTGGGCAGGGGAAGGCAAAGGGGAAACGGGAGTACTCATCAACAATGTTGAGGAAGTACACATAACGGTCAGAGGACGGGAGGGGCCCCTTAAAGTCGATGCTCAGGCGCTCAAAGGGGCGGGTGGCCTTGATCAGGCTTGCTCTGTCCGGCCTAAAGAAGTGCGGTTTGCACTCGGCACAGGTCTGGCAGTTCCTGGTTATGGTCCTGACCTCCTCGATGGAGTAGGGCAGGTTGCGGGCCTTAATGAAGTGGTAAAGTCTGGTGACCCCGGGGTGGCAGAGGTCGTTGTGGAGGGTCTGAAGTCTATCACTTTGCGCGCTGGCGCATGTAATTCGTGACAGAGCATCGGGGGGTTCGTTCAGCTTACCTGGCCGGTACAAGATATCATAATCGTAGGTGGAGAGCTCGATTCTCCACCTCAAGATCTTGTCATTCTTGATTTTGCCCCTCAGCTTGTTATTAAACATAAAAGCGACCGAACGTTGGTCGGTAAGGAGGGTAAATCGTTTGCCTGCCAGGTAGTGCCTCCAGCGTCGTACCGCCTCCACAATCGCCTGGGCCTCCTTCTCGACCGACGAGTGTCGGATCTCAGGGCCCTGTAGGGTCCTTGAGAAGAAGGCCACCGGTCT